>NW_023593854.1:0-19077 GCF_014839805.1 Manduca sexta
TAATCTAAGTTTATTAATATATAAATCTAAATAGGTTTCTTGTTTGTTTGAATGCGCTAATCTTAGAAACTACCCATTCGGAAAAAACCTTATATAGGATAGCCCATTTATAGACGAATGCTATAGGCTGTATCACATCGCGGTATGACCAATAGGAGCGCAGCATCAATGAAAAATATTGCAAAAATGAATGAGAAAGGGAAAAATTATACCTTTTGGGAGCTTGTTAAAAAATGGAGCTCGTTGGAAGTTACGTAATTAAAATGTCTGACGAAATTGTTCCTCTTAAAAAATATTAAAATATATAATAAAACAAAGTCACCCGCTCCATCTGTCTGCGTGTCTGAACGCGATAAACACAAAAACTACCCAACGGATTTCGATGAAATTTGGTATGAAGTTTGAGATACTGAAAAGTATACTGGCTATTTTTATCCCGAGAAAATACATAGCGGGACCTTTATCGCGGAAAACTCTATCATGTGGGCGGAACCGCTAGCGAAAGCTAGTTAAATAAATATATAAACTATAGGCGAGGCGATGTTGTGTTACTGCGAGCTTGGTGTCTCTGCTCCCCGCACGCGCGCGACTCTCGTCGAGTGCGATACAACTGGCTTTTATTGGTGCGCTTCTTTTGTCTAAAACCAAAACTATTTTGTATATCTCTGAAGAACGAGTTGGCGGAGGAAGGAAGGGGAGACGGTGACGTGGGGCGCGAGGCGGGAGGCAGGCGCACTTTCGGAATATTTATCAAATTTACTTTAGTTCGCTTAATAACTTATACATATTGTCTACTGTCTGTTTGATACGCCGATGTGGTTCAGAATTCGAATGACATGTCATGGGTATAGTAGGTATGTTACCATGGGAAGTAAAAATAAACAATGCAGATTAATTTGAAATTTATATTATTATACTTAATGAAACACAAATACCGAACCGGGTACCGAAATACGGAGAGCGGACGTGAGCCTACTGTCGAGTTGCTCGTTTTATCACTTTGCTACCTGTTGTCATTTACTAATTTAACATCATAAACTAAAAAATATATATATAATAATGCGACGAGAATAAGGGCGCCACTTACACAAACAGGATTTCACACCAAAAGCATTACGTACAACCATACTTTTATCGTCAAAATTTCAAATATTTATAGTAAGTGCTTGATCCTCCGATATACGAACAGGGATCAAATAGGCTTCCACTATCTGGGGAAGGTTGTTGCCTATCTACTGGTACAGACGGCTTTTATCTACCTGCATAAAAAACGTGGGGAAAAGGGATCATGTTTTGAGGATGAATTCTCTGAAAACCCCCTGGAATAAGGACAGTGTTGCAAATTAGTACAAAATACTCCACGATTAACAACAGTTATAGTTGTTGCGCTAGACTAGTAATAATAAACATATCGGGAAAGAATAAAGAAACTGCAAGGTTGGCAGGCCGCCGAATGTTCTCCTGTCAATTTCCGCGAAGGAGACCTGAAGTGTTCATCGACTCAAAATTGGTAACCAGTATATACATGTTATGTTAAGTTATTTTTGGTTTTGAAGGCGGTTTATTTTTTGTTAAAATGTTATTTTCATACAAATTTTTAAGTGTTAACTGTTTTCCTGCTCGTCCTTTAAACTGAACCACAGTAATGTATGTACCCAACTGTTTGATGGCATACAATCAGAGACAATTGCGAATCAGACAAACCCTCAGGTACTAGATTATACACAACAATGAGTGAACAGTTTCACCAGAAGACGCGTGACACTGAAACTCTACATGCGGCTAAAAGCGATGTCTGGCGCTAGCCGGAGCGATGTGCGATCAGTACAGCATTAACTTTATCGCTGATAGCCTCGAGGCAAATGTCGCCTGCATCAAGATTACGAGCACCGAGTAGTGAGAACACAACACCCGTCACTCCAAGCACTCTCCAGTCAGTTTGCGACAACGACTGCGACTGACTCTATCCTTTAATTGATTAAATCTACGATAACACGTACTCGTGTTCCTAAATGTTGTTTTATTTTTTGTCATGATAATAAAATAAACAGAAATGGTACTAATATGTTGGGAGTATGTAATTGAAAATTAAGTGTAATTTATTAGGGAAGAGTGTAATTGCACAGTTTAGTCTAGTGAGCACCGATCACAGCTTCAATAAAATGGGACTGTGTACGGAACGCATTTGCTTTACGTCATATTAGTTTGGAGCTAAACATAAACATATCGGCTGCCACTACAGACCTGGCCCACTAAAGTTGTAGAACAATGATTACGTTGCCACATCAGTACTTGTGAGTAATTTGGTGTTAAGCGCGAGATCGTCCAACAGTGCGCGGCTGGCGGTGGTCGTAGGTCTGCAGTTCGGTGGGCCGCTAGTAACTGGCTAACTGGCGTGGGCACGGCTGCTAGTTACAATAATCTTTATTTCATTACGCGACGCGCCGAAACAATTACCTACCAATTAGTGCGACAGAGAGGGAAAACAACCACTCGTAGTGATGGGACACGTTTAGATCCTTAGGTGGCATTGCTAGCTGAAACTATGACTCGCTTAAAATACTGTCTCACTATTGAAACTTAAATCTATATTATTTTATGAAACTTGTTCAGTTTTACGCTAATAGTTGCATACAGCATCATTAAAACCGCTCTGTTCCTATGAAAGATAAATGCGTGAATTTATAGCGACAAATAATTTCATTTATATAAACATGTTGAACACTGATGGAAAGCTATTCACCGATCGCTTTGAATTGAGCGCCGATATTCAAATGGGCCCGCCGTTTACAATAAATGCGGCAATACGCTTACATAGCGAGTTGCGACATCCACTCTAATTCTATTTGGATTCACATTGTATGCTTTATTTTGACTCTTTACTGTATTATGAAAAGAATAAATATAGGCGGCGGATAAAACAAGGCACAATGTGACTCGGGAATATCAGCGTGCATCAAACTTCACGACTGCGCGATATTGCAACAAGCGGGCAAGCTGCGCGCGCGTCTACTATCAGCGTATTGAAAATTATAATTATCGAAATTGGTCTACTCTGTAAAAAGTAAGGCGTGGTCTAACATAATAAATATATATATATACGTGTCGAATTGAGAACCTCCTCCGTTTTTTGCATTATAAAATCAGGAGGGTTTAAGGCTTAAAATATTCCTCGTTGAATCCTCATCCATCCAGCAGTAACTATACCATCATTCGTTTTATAATTAGTTAAATCATCCATTGATTTATGGTTTACTTAGGAAATCTATAATTTATGGATGGATTTTGTTAATAGTGGTATCTAGAGGACATAAGATTTTGGTACCGAATGGAATGATTTTTCATAATCGATGTATGTAATACATGGGCCTTAATGATTTGTTTATTATAATTAATGATAAAGCTTGACTAGTACTCCGTAACTAATGCGGTAGGAAGTGAGTCCACTGGTCCGTGTGGCGGCGCCGCGCTCGGCACGTGTGGCGTGGCTCACGGCGGCACTGGGCAGGCGGCGGGTGGCGGCGCATCACTAGCGCTCCCGGCCGTAACATATTATAATAACTTCGCAAAATAGGGATAAAACAATTTTCCTCCGGCGAAATTCATTTGGCGGACATTTCATTATGTTCCCGGATTGGATTAAGTTTTTGATGAAATTAAATGCTGGTGTCGGGGTGCAATCTGGGCACCGTCTCCCTTCCCGCCGGCACACCCCGCCGCCGCCCGCGACCCGTTCGTAAACACATAAAAGAAAATACTCATTGAACACTTTCTAATCCGAGATTAAAATGCACACTCGAGGAAGTTTCGAATCGTTCAACGGCTTTGATTAAGTATAAGTACAATTCATTCGGAGGATATTAGTTCAAATACTTTTATCGTCAATTTTGTAATTACTGCGAATAATAAAACTTAAGACAACTCAGGTTGACGAATCAATGGTAAGGATGGCATTTCCTCAGTTTATGGGCAAGCGTGCGGCTCAATATCAGACAAGCGAACTGCTCGTCATTCAGTTGCATAAAGAACTTGACTAAAAATAAGGTTGATCTTTGCGATGCGGGGCGGGGACACCTCCCCGCCACCGTGTTAGCCAGGATATCTCCGCGTCGACACATCAACAGATCGTTTTAAAATAATCCGCGCCGTTTGATCTGTGCGCAGCGCGCCACTCTCGCTTCGATGTTAACTCTCTGTAATCTGTATCCCTCTTTTACGAAGATTATTCTTTTTCAGACGTGATTTATAGAATTATGCCAAATACAGAACCTATGGAGGGAAGTCATGACGTCAAATATAATTAAAGCCGAATATCCATTTAAAGTTATGTAATTTTGATAAAGCACTATTAAAAAAATGTGCTATATACTTATTTAATTAAAAGTAAATACACGAATAAAATATATTCAAATAAAATTAGGCACCGATTGCAAAAAAATATATAGTGGGCATATAAACATAAAAACACAAATTGGGGAAACAGTAGTTACATTGCCTCTTTACTTTTTACATAATTTCCTATCACGCCGGTTGTTATGAAGTACATTTAGTTTTTGGATTACAGTCGTTTTTGCAGTCGGTTTATTTTTTGTTAATATTTGTTATGTCATCAGTAGGTTTGATATGAGCTACATAAAATAATAACCCATGCCTACGCTTTTCCTCAAAGTATTAAATATCACATCTTAATATTACGTTATAAGTGTGTAGTTTTCGAATAAAATACATATTCAAGGCAGAACTCGCGGTACATTTGCATTCATAGAACACACCTTCAATCTGACGCTGATGTGGTGTGAGTAGAATTAGATGCGGATAAAGCGGCGCCGTCGTGGTGGTGGTGGTGGCAGCGGTGGCGGTGCGTGCGTCAATAAACCGCGTGACCTAGTGCAGCGGATATTATCAGCGAATATTCGCGCGGCATTCGTATGCATGGAACATCCGCCTAATTTGCCAAATCATTGGCCGGATCACGATGAGCTTCTATAAACCCGATCGCACAAAAAATGTAACGAGAAAATTCACGAGATTATTGCGGCTTAGTAATGTTAGGTTCCGTTTGGTGTTTTTATTTTACTCTATAAATTGACTCTCTTCGAGAAGATGCTGGTTTGTGGCCAGGTTTATATCAAGCCATGTTAATTCAGAGCGCGCGGTGGTAGGCTGGTCTTTTTTTTACTTATAATGAAGTAAAATTACTGTTTAATGGTCACCATGACACGTGATTTCTTACAACATCACACCGACATTAGCTGCGTCACTACTAATATTTAGGAAAGGAACAGGATAGGTTTCAGACATAAGAGAATATAAGGAAACCGTAAAATTATATTTCCGAACCGAATGATACATAGGTTTAACATTTTATGCGAAGATTCCTTGCTGAGAAGAAATTTAAATTTAAGAAAGTGTGAGAACTACGGATTTGATGTTAACTTAGAGGCGGGCTCCGCGCCGGGCGGGAAGACAGTTACCGTTCTGCGGCGGTTCCGGCGGGCTCCTGAAAACTTAGCGACGGAAAAAAGTGTGGAACAAATTGTCGAGTTCCGTCGACGTTCACTAGATGAGCGTCTTTATAATGCAAATTACACTGATTGTTCCCATCGCATCGGATCGCGCTAATTTACGGTCTTACACCCTCGCCCACGACGCGGCCCCCTCCCGGCGCTCGCCCGCACCCAGGCTCTTAGCCGAGCCGCTCGGCAGCCGTGTGAATTTTGTCGATGGCGGCGGATCAAGTGTGATTGCATCTCAAATTGGACTCGTGGATTGTTCGAGACGCCGCGCGGGAAAATTTGCGAGGGGATCGTCGCGCGTGTATAGAAGTGGGTGTACGATTGGTAGTGTCGATTAGGGTTGCGAGTAACGATATTAGTGAATTGTAATGCTAAATGCAGACGATCGCTTTGTCTTGCGGACAATTTTAACGGGCTAACACCCGATTATATTACTTGATCATTATTATGGGTGCATACTATTATGATAACTAACAATAAACATTAACGGTATATCATATGGTGCTTCTAAATGATGTTATTATGGCGTCAACATGTGGCAGGGACGTTCATCTTACTGGTGGCTGTAGATTACTGGTGTTTTGCGAGATTACAACACAGAGCTGCGTCATCCTTCAATTACTTATCGGCATTAGATTGATCTCGCACAATTATAGTTGAATCATATGTGTAGCGAGCGTGCCACGAACTCAGCTAACGAGCACGCCGCGTGCGTCGCCGTGGAGCATATTATAGCCTGACCAGGAAATATAACCTGTTTGGGGGGTGCTACTTCTATTTCGTTTTAAGGTTAATGTTAGTACAATAAATTAGTTCCATATTTTACCACAACACTGTGATGTTTTTATTTTTCTGGGTCTCTATGCCACACGAAATAGTTAACCACTGAAATTTACTTGAAATTTGATGTTTATGTAGTGTGCAGGACGATTAAAACATTCAGCAAAAATTAAAAATGCAGGGTGACCGATATACGCAGGCGAAGAAAACAAGAGAGAGGGAAATGTCTTCCGTCTCGATCACACACACAAGAAGAGAGAGGACAACATCTTCCGTCTCGACCACACACACACGGAGCGAGAGAGAAACATCTTCCGTCTCGCTCACACACGCCGCCTACGTGAAGGCGCCGCCCGCGCGCTCTGATTGGCCGAGCCGCGCCCACGCATGCAGCGCTCCGACTCCGAGGTGCGGGACTCAAGAGCTCGATATAAATGAGCGAATTCACCCCGACCAGCCATTCCGCTCTGAGCACCCGACTCGAGCGGTCCCTTTGGCTTTTTCCGAGTACCTGCTCGGTAAAGCCATTGTCCCGTTTCCGAGTACCTGCTCGGAACGACCGCAGCGACCTCGCTGCACACCACGGACAAAGGGAACAATAGGGCATTGTCCCTGTTGTTACCTGCGTCCATTGTTTGGGTCCG
This sequence comes from Manduca sexta, assembly GCF_014839805.1. NCBI lineage: Eukaryota > Metazoa > Arthropoda > Insecta > Lepidoptera > Sphingidae > Manduca > Manduca sexta. Next base: position 6,941 of record NW_023593854.1, read on the forward strand.
GCCGCGTCCTTCTCAGGACAGGGTCAAACCCGTTTCTGTATCGTTTCTCGACAATTTTGCCCCTTCAGGGTTAGCTCGGTGGTAAACCTAACGGTGCTAACAAGCCGAGCTAGCGGTGACCCGGCCCGCGCTGCGCCCCTTCAGGGCTAAAGCGAAGCCGGACGGGTGCGGACAAGGAAGCTGTGGAGACACACCACAGTTTCCCCCGCATATCTCCTTCCCAACCCTACCCTTCCTTTTCACTCCATCCCGTGTGACGGTTGAGCGTGCGGACCCTAAAAGGTCCAATACCGTTTACGTCGCACGGATTGTTAGGAACCCTTTCGCACAATAAGATTGGCAAAGGGATACAAGCTTAGGGCACACCTAATTTTAAGTACATCCCCCCTCGCCTACACCCGGCGGGGAGGGTCACTCACGCACACAATCCCGGGCACACCCACCCGGGGACGTTTGTTCGTTTCACGTAAAATCACGCGTTCGCTCTCTGTGCGATAGCCGCCTGGTTTCTTGTGGGTTCTTTCCCAGGCGGAACGCACCCGGGTCCCGAACCCACTCGCGGCCCTTTCACTATTCTTTTTAAGTGCCCCTAGGCCCGGATTCGCCCGCAATGGCTGAATCTAGGCCTATGGACACTGACGAGCCGGCGGCGGATGTCAACAAGGCTAAACACGCCATGTTGACAACTCTCGCCGAATACATTAGGAGCGACCCTATGTTCTGCTCCCTGGTCCACTCCCTAGTGGTTGCCAATGCCCCCCGTGCGGTGCCTGACTCGCCGGAGTCACCCGCTTCACCCGCGTCACCCGCGACCTCTACCGACTCATCTGAGTCATCCTCTTCCTCCGACTCGTCGGAGTCGGCCGAGTCCTCGGACGGACCTAGTCCGCCCGGGAGCCCGGCCGGAGCCGTCGATCCCGACCTCGCCATGGATTCCGATCCAGGCGCACCCCAGCTTTCCGCTGTCCCCGTCGCTTGCGCGTCCAAGCGACCTGTTTCCCCTGACCCCAGCGAATCGCGGTCTGGGGCCGCGTCGTCGGAACTCGACGACGACGGCTTCACGACCGTGAGGAACGGGCGCAGGAAGAAGCAGCGTGGCTCAGACGCTCCTGCGTCCCAAGCGCCTTCTGCGCCGTCCGCGCCTTCTGCGCATAAACAAAAACCCGCGGCTTCCCAGCCCGCGCCCGCTAGCTCGACGGATTCGTCGCCACCGACTTAACCTAAGGGGCCTAAAAGCCACCGAAGGTTAATCTTCAGCTTCCTGAAGGGGCCTCCCTTCAGTCCTTTTGATGCCTCACCCGTGGGGGCATTAAAATCCCGCCCAATGCCTGGAACAGTGGCCAAAAACTGCTGTCCCTCCAGCCCGGGTCAATTAGCGATCACCGCGAGTTGACCAAATTTCTAGATAGCAAACGCTATCATTATTACACCTTTGCGCTCCCGGACGAGCGCCGCTATAGGTACGTCATCCGTGGCATACCCCTCCAAATGTCGGCCGCCGAGGTCCAACAAGGCCTCCAGGCCAAGGGCATCGCAGCCCTAGAGGTGCACCGGATGCACCGTAAATCGCGCTTAGTCACGACGTGGCATACAATACGAGATGGTCCTCGCCATCTTGGCTACCCCGCGGACGTAAAGCTCTTTACGAGCTTCGCGACATCTCGGGCCTTGGCGGCTTCACCGTCGAGACCCCACATAAGACTAGCGAGGTTGCGCAGTGTCACAACTGCCAGAAGTATGGCCACAACTCGCGTGGCTGTCGCCTCCCCGCCAGGTGCGTCAAGTGCCTCGGCGAGCACGGCACGTCAGAGTGCCCGCGTCCGAAAGATAGGTCCCAGTGCACGGAGCCGCCTTCGTGCACCAACTGCCGGCAATCTGGCCATCCGGCCACTTACCGGGGTGCCCACGGGCACCCAAATACAAAGTCCAATTATAGGACCAATCAGGCCCCTAAGGCCAAGGCCCCTCAGGCCGAAAAATTCGTTTTGGCCCCAGCCCCGACACGTAACCCGTGGTTTCCCGCCACGGTACGTGCCGACTCGCGTCCCCAGGCCCAGGGCGGTGGTTCTCCCGGAGGATCTCCCGCCACCCCGGCCACAACACCAGCAGCGGCGGCCACTGTTCCCGCTCCCGTCCCAACGCCCTCGACCTCCAAGGCTACCTCTTCCAAGGTAGTCAAGTCGAAGGCTCCCGCACCATCCAAACCCCAGGTGGCGGCGACTCCGGCGTCTAGCGGCGCGGCTTCTTCATTCTCTCTGGTTTCCCCAGAGATTATCGAACTCCACGCGCTGATCCACGACTGCTCGTCCAAAATGAAGGCACTGGGCCGCTCTGACTCAGTCCTTTTCGCCCAAATTTATAACGCGCAACAGCGCATATTCCAGCTCACCATGGAATCCATTTTCTCTCCGTAATGGCTTCTCCAAACGGAAATAACCCATCGCGACTCAAGCCTCGCTCCCTCAGAGTGGGCTTTTTCAACCTTAATGGTATACGCGGCCAACGAGCCGAACTCTCAGACTTTGCTCGCGATCATAAATTGGACGTCTTCCTCCTCCAGGAAACGTTCCTCAAACCCTCCCAACGCAGTCCCAAACTCCCCAATTTCAATCTCGTGCGAAACGATCGCACCGATGGCCCTAAAGGTGGCACTCTCATTTACTACAAAAGGTCCCTGCATTGCATACCTCTCGACCCCCGAAAGCCTGAGCAGCATTGAGGCTTCAGTGTGCAGGCTTTCTATGACAGGACACCCGCCGATCACTCTGATCTCGGCCTATCTCTCTCCCAGTAAGGAGCTTCACTCCAACGAACTTGTAACCCTACTTAGTATGGGGGAGTCCGTCCTTCTGGCGGGCGACCTTAACGCCAAGAACACTCTCTGGAACTGCAACTCTACCAATGGTAGGGGTGCGGTACTCGAGAGCTGTCTTGACGAGATTGACATGAGCATTCTGGTTCCTTCTGAACCCACGCACTATAGCTTCGTAGACGATAGTTACAGACCAGATATTTTAGATATAGCACTCGTAAGGAACGTATGTCTCAACGTGCGTTCCCTGCGAGTGTTACACGAGTTAGATTCAGACCACAGACCTGTGATCCTAGATCTAGGCCCCATAACGGTCCCTCAGACACAGGTCCTAACGACAGGGTGAAAGTGTCGACGAATTGGCGGCTCTTGAGCACCAAACTCGCCGATACTTCATCTAATGCTCTCTCTTCTATTCCGCCCAACATCGTGACTCGCGAGGAAACGACCGGCGCGATTCGCTCCTTCACCAACCATCTACACCACGTCTTGAGCGAAAGCTCCGAGAGGGTGCCCGAGACCGGTAACGGTCAAGGGCATCTTCCCGATGACGTGAGATGGGTGCTGAGGAGGCGAAACGCAGCACTAAAGGCCTGCGTGTCTGACCCTCCCCGGATCGACGGCGTCTCGCGCGTTACCTCCAACGTGAGGCCAGACGTCGCGTAAAGGACGCCGTCGATTCGAGGTGGGAGCAGCACTTGTCGGAAATCCAACCGACCCACATGGCCTTTTGGAAGCTGGTCCGCTCTTTCAAGAGAAAGGATGTGGCCTCTTTTCCAGCGCTCAATCGTCCGAATCAACGCCCCGCGTTTGACGACGACGAGAAAGCGGATTTATTAGCCTCCACCCTGCAGTCTCAATGCTCGCTCGAAACAATTCCCGTAGACCACGATCATCTTGTTGCGGTAGACACTTTTGTCGAAAGTAGGAACGCGATCCCTTCGCCGCCTATTCCGCGACCATTTCAAACAATCGACCCGGACGTCGACGCGCCCCCGACCCCTCGCGCCGGTGACGATCGAAGAAGTCGTCACTCTGATCAAGGCACTAAATAGGCGAAAAGCCCCGGGGCTGACGGTATCCCCACTAGGTTACTGAAAATGCTACCGGGGCATCTGGTCAAGATTCTTGCTGACATCCTCAATGCAGCATTCCAGAACTGCTACTTTCCTGAGGCCTGGAAAGAAGCAGTCGTGATAGGAATTCACAAGCCGGGTAAACCCGCGTCAGAACCGGCCTCTTATAGGCCCATTAGCCTACTTAGCACGATAGGGAAACTTTATGAGCGGATCGTCCTCGACCGTCTCAAAATAGTAGCTCACTCCCACAATCTGCTCCCTCCAGAGCAGTTTGGTTTTCGAAATAGGCACAGTTGCGTGCATCAGATACTCCGCATCACGGAGCATGTCTATTCCAGATTTAAGTTAGGATTCTATACCGGTGCTCTCTTCTTCGATATTGAGAAAGCATTCGACAAAGTGTGGCACAACGGCTTGTTGTACAAGCTGTACACTCTCAACGTGCCCACACAGCTCGTGCACATCATACGAGAGTTTTGTCGAATCGCGGTTTCAAATATCGTGTCGAGGGCACCCTCTCCTCTCGTCATACCATCTCGGCCGGAGTCCCGCAAGGCTCCGCGCTATCACCTTTTCTATTCTCGCTATATACTAGCGATATTCCTAAATACAAAGACGCCCATCTGGCGCTCTTCGCGGACGACACGGCGATCTACGCTTCACGTAGAGAACCGGAACATGTGGTGCGCATTTTGCAGGCCGCCGCCGACCAGCTCGGCGAGTGGTTTCGCAAATGGCGCATCACTGTCAACCCTCAAAAGCCAAGCTATCCTATTCCATAGGAAGCTTCAGAAAGAAGCGCCTAACGCTTCAGTTAGATTGTCTGGCCAAATCATCCCTTGGACCCACAAGGTCAAATATCTAGGTGTGATCCTTGATCAGAGGTTGACTTTCGCCCCACACGTAAATGCGGTACGCGCGCGAGCCGCATTCGCGATGGGCCAGCTCCACTGGCTCTTAAACAGAAAAGTAAGATGTCTATCCGCAACAAGATTAGGATCTTTACTACGTGCGTTAGACCGATCATGACGTACGCGTCCCCGTATTCGCGCATATACCGCCTGCTCGACTTCAGCGTCTGCAGGTGTTACAAAACAAATTCCTCAGACGTGCACTCGATGCCCCGTGGTACGTTCGCAATCGCAACCTCCACGTGGACACCGATATGCCGACCATCAGGCACTTTATGCACATGGCCAGCAGACGCTATTTCGATAAGGCGGTCAATCACCCGAATCCGTTAATCCGACTAAATTCTAAATACACTCCATTTGACCGCGCCAAATGGAGAAGACCGCGTTCAGTCTTATCAGATCCAGAGGACGATATAACTCTGGCAATACGTAGAAAGCACGAGCTGCTTAAAAGCTCAAACACTCAACACGACCGCTGCTCCGTCCTCGCCGTCGAGGACCTCGCCGCGTCCCCGTCCTCCCGACCCTTCTGATAATTCCGGCCCGGGCGCCGATGTAATCATGTTAGACGGTTAGGTCGTTTTTCGCTCCTTTCGCGTTTCCATAATCGCTGATGTCCCCAAAAACATCCTCTCTCAGTGGCCGTCCTGAGCCGAGGTCGTGACCCTTTAGAAGGTCGCCCTCAGCATGGTCACTTAAGGGCTCGCAGTGCCTAAAGCACGCACCCGCAAGACCGGTGTGTTTGTATAAGCCGGCCCTTGCCAGGCTAACAAACGTAAGACAGTGCTCAAAAAACCAGCGCAGTTAGTTCGAGATCGCCGACAAGACAACAAGTTCAGAAAAGGAAAAGGGAAACTCAAGAAGTGAACAATTCAAGATAGTGAAGAATTCAAGATAGTGTGAACGCCGCCGCGTTATTCGAGTTTTACCTTGTAAACTTGGCTGATTCAATAAAGCTTTGATTTTTCTTAATCTAATCACTGGTTTATATTTTCACGTCCAACGCAGCAATGTTAGACACCTCGGTGCCTAACATGTCAGTTTACTTTAATAAGGTAAAGCAAAACCACCAAGCAAATTTTGTGGCTGACTGTACAAGCACACTCCAAAAGGTATTACTTAATTGCGACAAGTTTGAAAATCTAAAAATTCTCGGCAAGCAGTTACTGTCATAATGAACGCTGGAACTTTTTCAGTACGCGTGAGGGATTGAACTTTTATTGAGTATACCCTCGAGGGATTCGGGCAAACATCGGATGCGGAAAACTTCGACTTGGTGCATTCTTACCACGTATTTGTCTAGTTTGCGGCCCAACTACTGGATTATTGGGATAAAAGTTATTTGTATTACGTGCGGCTATTGTCTGAGTCACTAGTGCCTAAATAATAGTTAGTTCTGTGTTAATGGTGCTTAGTTTATTATCGTGTCGATGCTAGTAAATGCAAATTCCGGTTGTTCACATTTAATATTAACGATTTGATATACTAGTATATACGTGAAATGATATTTTAACCGACTTCAAAAAGGTGTTATTAATTCGACGTGTATTTTTTAATGATTGTTACCCCAGAACTCGGTAATTATGAACCGATTTGGAAAATCTTTTTATTCGAAATAATATACCTGCAGATTGGTCCAATATAATAAGGCACCGACTCCAAAGTTGGTAATTAGTAGACATATAAAAATGTAATTTTTTGGTTTTAGTGGTTTTAAAGGCGGTATAATTTTTTGTCCATGAACCCTATGTTTCTACCCGTGAGGCTTGAGCTCCATTCTCAGCATATGCAAAACATAATTTACTATTTTTATTGCAAAATCCATTGTTAAAGTACGGACTAAATGTATTTTTATGTAATATGTAATGGAAACTTCCTATACACAAATATATTGTTACCTACTTTCTTAACCCAAAGTGCAAATAAATCCACAACGTTAAATCAGGACGTTAAAGTGATTCATGGAGGATATAATTTTTGTTTCATTTAATTAGGGTGAGTCATTGTTACCTACATTCTAAACTTTGGATAAATGATGACATTTGTTACCTTTCAGACTTGTTAATATTATCAACGCTTGTAAGGCAATCATATCTAAGCGACAATCAATAAACTTTTGAGTAGAGTGCTTTAAAGTTTTTATTTTAGTACGAAAATCGGCAATAGCCTAGTTGGGCGTGGAACGGACTGCCAAGACGAATGTCCGCAGGTTCAAATCCCAACGGCACACATCTCTGACTTTTCTAAAAAACGATGTGTGTATTCTTTGTGAATTATGGCTTGCTTTAACGGTGAAAGAAAACATCGTGAGGAAACCTGCATACCTGAGAAGTTCTCTATAGGAATTTCGGAGGTGTGTGAAGTCTACCAATCCGCACTAATAGTACAGGGCTGATATTATTATATGAAAAATTCATATCAATTAAACTTTTTATATTATTACGATATATTCTAATGTTATTAAAACTGTCCTAGACATACAAAACCTAGAACAAATGACGCAGAAAAATGGCGATTCAAAATATTTATATAATTCATTTTCAATATGTTTGTCGCTTAGATATGATTGCGTTTCAAGCGTCGTTATAATTTTGGATACTTTTTCTTTATGACTTCTTGGTCTAATCAGATAATCCTTGTTTGAATACTAGGTAAATACTGTATTTGTTTGTAACACGATTGTCAGGAATTAGCAAAGATGGCGGCTGGAAAATAAGGCAAATAATTTTTAACCGACTTTAAAAAAGGAGGAGGTCCTCAATTTGACTGTATTTTTTTCTAATATCGGATAAAGTCAGTCCTAGAACCAGATAAGATTAAGTCAAACATTTATGTTACAAGGTAGTTCTAAAAGTAAACATATCGATTCAATATTCATTATTGGCTTTAATTTTCAGAATTACCTGGTGGCATGAATAGTCAAAGAATCGTTACCTACTCAAATGGAGTCTTATTTAGCATCACGCCTCGCTTTTAAGGAAAGGTAGAGGTCTATCATACCCGCATTTTGCCAGCTATGTTAGAATTCCATGTATTCGGGGACGAGTTTAAAATATCTCAAGCAAATGAAATATTAATTAACAGTATAAATTAATAATCTGTTGAAGTTTCGAGTTTAAATTAAAACAATTGAAATCGTAGTAACTGTTTTGCTTCCTACGCGAAGCAATTGGACTTTTTACAATTTAATCCGCAGCAATAAATGGAAAACTGTGTCGCGCTGAGATTTTTTAATTTAATTTAAAAATACATTCGAATGATAACAACAATTGCAATTATCTCGTAACAGTAGAAACATAAAATCGAATGGATATCTTGTGATGATTAACTTCGAACAAAAATATATACCTTTGAAATTAAATGAAATAATATATTTGAATAAATGGTGAACATTATTTAAATTCAATCAAAATAACTCTACCACCAATTAGGAAATCAGTTTCCACTGAATAATAGGCGATAAATTCTAATATGACTCTTTTAAAATCTTTTCAATCATCTTAAAATTTTATTCAATCTTTTAAATCAGTTCAAATGTATAAAGTCGTTACAATGCATAATACAACGAAAGTTACAAATGTTTTTTTAGTGCTTGGATAACTGTGTAGAAAATCGATGGGTGTTAGGAACTTAGACGTAACATAAGAAGTTTGTAATTCTTATGTTACAAAACTTTATGTTGTTTTCTCCTTAAAAATATAAGAAGGTAGCGTTTTAGAATATATGGGTTCTTGATAAAAATGGCTTTTCCTTGCGAACTTAATAATTAATTAAAAATATATTAGAATTGTAATATAGTTTAGTCATTTATTTAACAAGAAGGTGTATTTGCCATTTTTATAATTAGATTGTCACGGTTTATTACTTGTCTCTTTATTAATAAAATTGCATACAACTATCATGTTTTTCCCCAGTGGCGTAGTTGTGGCTTGCGCGGTACGACACTGCTCCGAGGTCTTGGGTTCGAGTCCCAGGTTGGGCCAAGTGATATTGGGTTTTCTACGCAATACTTATCAGCCCAGAGTCTGAAATTGGTACCCAATATTGTGTTAAGCTTGCCCCCTATCTCATTATCGAATGGAAAACATAGGAAACAGAGTTGGACTTGTACCTACCCCTGCGGAGGTAAGGTAGGCGTAGTGTGTCGTATGTCGTATATCGTGTGTCTATTTTTTACAATTCTCATAAAATATATGTGTATGTGTATGTGTGTGTACATGCGTGTGTATATGTATGACTAAGTAACATTTGCACGTCAAAAATGACAGAATGTGGGACACTATCTACTGATTTATAATATCTTTATGTAACCACGATTACGTAAATAAATTTTAATTTCATTTCATATGTTTGTTCATATTTGTATGCACCTGACACTCGGATGCAGCTTAAAGTTCTTCTCGTGTTCCACAACCAGAAGCTTATGGGGTTTTACCTTTGTTTAAACTAAATCGATAATTCTAGATATTAAAATGGTATTTGTTTTATAACGTAATAAATTGTAATTCGCGTCGGTGTGTTTGACTATGTCAGTGTAGAGTGCAATAAATTGTGATAAACTATCACTTTACGTCACATAAATTTTCGACGAGGATAATTACGTTTTTTGCACAGTTTTCTTTTATTTTCAATAAACTTTGTTTAGACCATTTGATTTATAGAGGGTTCGTTTGTATTAAACCTTTTTGTTGTTTATTATTGACCTCTATTATATTTATAGGTATTTTTTATTTGTGTACCTATCCAATAAGGTTTAAATGTTTTGGAGAATAAATTTAAAAAATCCTTTCCTAGCTCTTTCCTATTTGTGAAATTTAAGGAACCATTTATTTATCTTACTAATATTATAATCGGAGCTGATTTTTTCATTTATCAGTTAAAGGTACCCAGGCAATAAATTATAACCGAGCGAATATAAAAATGAGGCAATTGAACATAATATATTATATATAACTATAATTTCTGATTCGTTTGTGTTGTGCTTGAACTCCCAATTGTTTTTATTTGAGCATTGAAAAATCAGCCCTTAAAGAAATCAAAACTATTATTGAACATCAGGCTGGCATCCGGTCGTAAAACATTTTTTTTTACAACGCGTATTAAAAAGATAATAATAAAATTAGACGTATATTTTACATAGTGCCACTGCTGGCCACGGGTCTCCTGTACTATTAAGAGGGATAAGGCCTTAGTCCACCACGCTGCCATAGCGCGGATGAGTAGACTTTACACATCTCCAAAATTTCTATAGAAAACTTCTCAGGCATGCGCAGATTTCTTCGCAATGTTTTCCTTCACTGTTAAGGCAAGCAATAATTCACAAAGAGTACACTCATAATTTTAGAAAAATCAGAGATGTGTGACTTTGGGTTTTGAACCGGCAGACATTTCGTCTCAGCAGTCCGTTCCACTTCCAACAAGGCTATCGCCGCAGTTTATAGAGTATTTTATAAATTATTAATTTATATGATGAACAAACAAACAGGACCGAAGTTGTAGTCTTCGTTTTGTTTTCATAACTAATGTTAACTCCCAGTAACCAATACACAGATCCATACATTTTAAAGAAATGAGCGTGCCATAAAATAAGTATAGTTCATGCACACACCAGCAAATCTAGATGACTTATCGTATTAAAACATAAATCTACTACATATTCATAGACAAACATCCCGCTGGAAATCTTAATAAATCTTTATCTCACTCAATGAACCTTTCTTTGGATTTAGATTCGTTCAAAACACAATGAAAATCTTAACTTTTGTTGTAGACTTCATGAAAGATGCCGAGAGGCTACATATTTCTTTTAAATTACCACTTTTTCATCCGTCTAAAATGTTAAGCGAAATAGGAGATGAAATATTGTGTAAGTTTAATAAAGAGTCACTCTGCCGTTTCATTTGTAGTGGCAGCGTAATTAAGTTATAAATCCGTGCTGGCCTGGATTGGATCTCCAGGTGACCATATGTATTTATTTATTTTATTGATAACTACCATTACAATAAACTAATTACACTAATAAGCAACGTATAACTATTTTAAAAATAATAAACAAATCAATTAAGAAGAGTAAATAAAACGAAAAAGTATAACCTAAAAACGATAATGTAAAATACAATTCAAAGCTATTCACTTATATCAAAATTAAACTAGCTATAAAATAATTAAAGTGATTTTTAGAAACATGTTTTTTCATTATTTCATTAGTCAAATAAACGCTGAACACACTTGAGACTATATTTTTTCTAAATAACAATGAATTAAAAAAAAAATGCAAACAATATTGACACCTTCGCTTTTATTCAGTGAAAACATAAAATGTCTTGATTTTGCGAATACCCTTCGTTGAAAGCTGAAAAAATATCAAATTAATTTCCCAGACCGACTTAATTGGAGGATGGAGTCGACAACTTTTCAAAACGGTCATTATATTTTTTTCAAACCGAATTAATAGTGCCTAAAAATATTTCAAATTGAGAATTTTGAGTTTCATTTCACTGGAAAATTGTGTAATTTGAAAGACTAAAATTCATTAACCTTAAATAAAAGGTTAAGTTATTCAGCAAAGGTAACAAGTGCAATCTATATTTATAAAATTAATTTACCAATATAAAATTTTTCGTCTAAGATAACAGAGCAAATGGAAATTCGTGGAAAAATACTGACATTATAAAAAAAACACTTAGAAAGTTATATCACACAATTTAATATACCGAAGCCCATGCACTCAATTCATTGGACTTAATATTTCCGTACGTACATTATTAGTTGCATTCGAAATCGATTCACATCAATAATGTTATAAATAGTGTCATCTATATATATAAAAATTAATCCCTATTTCTCTTGGTCACGCCATCACGCATGAACGGCTGGACCGGTATCACAATTTTTTTTTGTTGTGTTTGTTATTGTCAGGAGAAGGATCTTATGAAAGAAAAAAATAAGGAAGTTGAGCGCAACGTTACAATATTTAAGAAAAGTTAATTTCAGCGATTGATAGAAAAAAAATGCGCGCTGCAAATTCACAGTTAAGACGGGAGAACGTCTGTCGGGTCAACTAGTATTAAATAATTAATATGGAACTTATTATAATACTACATCGCTGACGTTTCGGGTTTGATCCCAGGGTCGGGATAAGTGAGTGAGTGACTGAGCTTTCCTACTCATTTGTGACCGATATAGCGATAGGCTCGTTCCTGTCACATCATGGAACGGAATATGCACGGCCAAAAGTGGATGCACCAACTGCGCCTCTGCCTGCCCCTTCAAGAATAAAACGCGTAAGAGTGTATGTTTTAAATAATGAAATGAAATGATTATTCAGAATTT
>NW_023593855.1:0-19076 GCF_014839805.1 Manduca sexta
CTGATGGGCGATCTCCTCCACGTCCATCTCGGCCACTAACTTTGTTGCGGTGGGCTCGCCGCCTGCGGCTGGGACAGGAACCTCAGCCGCGGCGGCGTTCGCTCATTTGGGGGCGGCGCCGGTCGCGTCGGGAGGGGCGGAACAAGCCTTCCCGAGCCGGTGCCTGGCGGAGCCTGTCGGCGGCCGCGCAGACTGCGCAGTTTGCCGGGGCCTTACAATCTCGGGCCTTATGGCCCGCCTGACCGCAGCGGTAACAGAAGTCGCTGCGGTCGACTGCACCCAGTTGCAGCGCTCGCGGACGTGCCCGCTCTCCAGGCACCGGAAACACCGCATTGGCCGCGACTCCAGGACAGTCACCCGAGCCGCGGTCCACCCTATCAGGTATGCGGCCCGCCCCTGACTTTTTGGGCCGCCCAATGGCATGCGGACCCACGCTGATCCTACTCCGGATCGGTCGGGGCGAATTTGCCGACCTTTATGGCGTCTGGTGGACACTCACCGCCGGCCTTGGCGAGGGCCGCTGCGACTGTCTCGGGTGTTGCAGTGTAGTCCAATTCGGACAGTCGCAGCTCGACGGTTTTGGTGGGCCGGGATATTCTCACCTCCTCCGACCCACCGAAGCACTCCCTCAGCCTCGCGGCGAGAGTCGGCCTATTCGGAGTTGGCCCCGGGTACCTCATACATTGGGGCACCCGTGGCCGCGAACTGGCCTCAGCCTAGTGATGTCTAGGCCGGTGAGGTCCACCTTCGATTGGGCGTCCGTGAGGACCTGCTTGTAGGACAGGCCCTTGGCCACCGCCGCAGGAGTCAATGTTATAACGACCGCTGCGGAGCGTGGCGGTCGTAGCTTTGCTCAGCCCCGGCGCGCCGGCTGTTGCGGCTGGATGTTCGCCGCTGCAGCGGGCTTCTCCTTTCTTGTTACGGCTCACCACTTCTACCCACGGCGTCTCCATCGATGCGGGGCCGGCGGTAGAGGGCGGGGCTCCGGTGCAGGTTGCGCTTGTTGGGACGGCTTTCCTCTTGTCCTTTGGAGGGTTTGGGGTTAAGCTGCCTTTTTCCCTGGCGCGGCGCCTCCTTCTTCTTGTTATCCCGGCTCCTCTTCGTGGTTGATGCCGCTTCAGTCGCCGTGGCCGCGGAAGGACCTGCGACTGCCTGTGGCGGGGCGCTGGAGGTCCTGCTACTGGAGTGGGGATTAAGGGAGCGGGGACTGTTTTCTCCGTCCCTTTCCCTTTCTCCCTCTTGGTTTTAGGCGGGCGGGACCTCCTACTATTCCCCGACACAGGGAGTTGTGTGTCCCCTGTTGCCATTCTCTTTTCATGGGCCAGAGCGGGCCTTTGGGCTGGCCCCATCCGGGCTGACTCCAGCCTGGCCTCGACCCTGGCTTCCACCATAGCCAGCATCTCTTCTATAGGCGGCCCTTTGGTGGCCGCTTCCAACCCTTCGAGTCGTTGCTTGAGAGCTGCGTTCTCTTCCTGCACCGTTTTCAGATTGGCCTCGAGGCGGGCACTGAGCTCCTGCCACTTCTTTGATTCGCTCTCGAGGCGAGCGATGAGGGCGGACTGCGGCTGTTCGATGTACTGGGTGATTGTGTTGGTCACCCAGTTCAGAGCCTTCTGGGACGTTCCCTTAAGATTGCCCGATTTGCGGACAATGGCGCGCACCACATGCCCGCACTTCTTCAAATCTTCTTTCGTGACGGGGCGGTCTTCGTCTTCGTCCATGCGTGAAGGCATCGGCGACTTTACAAATTTCAACCGGTCCTCAAGTTCCTCCTCAGCTTTTTGGCGTGCCTCCTCGCGCTTGAGTCGGTCGCGCTCCTTCTGCGCCTGTTTGAGGCCGACGTATTTACCGACCGTAGGAGGACGTCCTCTCCCTCGGCCGTCGGTGGTCTGCGCCTTGGGCACCGGCTCGTCGGTGTCGCTGGTTAGGTTGAGCGACCAGCTGTCGATCGAGCGGGAATGCCTTCTCCAGAGCCTCCTACTCCGGACGGAAGAGACACTTCCACTCGAGTCGCTATCGACTTCTGTGGCCACAGATGATCGGGCCACTTCCTCCATGGGCTTCGCCCCGAAATCTCCTGCACAACGTCTCCGTCATTGGGTTTGCACCCGCCGACCTCCGCCTCCCCGGTCGGAACCGGAGTAGGCAATCTCGTCAATAATATTTTGGGTGTTTTAAAAATTGAGTCCATATTGAGTCCCACGAGTATGGGGGAAAGGGTGGTCCGCCCAGGCAGTGCCCCCTGTACCTGGGTAAGCCTAGCGTAACCCGCACAGAGTGTCGGCCGGTACTCTGGCGGGGTCGCACTCGAGACCGAACTGCCCATCGGCCATGCATCCTCGCGGTGCGCCGCCGCTTGGGATTCGGGGTGATTTTTTATAGAGGTTTTCTTCCTCGCGGTCCGGGCGGTTAAGCCAAGACCCTCGGTCCAGCGGGAGCGCGAGACATATCCACAGACCTCCACACCGGATTACGATCTACGACGGCGACAATGGGAAGGAGAATCCCCCCCACTGCCTGCTCGGGGCGGGGTGAGCGCACACCGAGCCCGTCGACACCCCCGGGACAGAACCGGGAGCCGCCCAAGATGGGCCAATCTCAACACTACGACACGACGGCCACCACAAGAGGCGACGACCGCCAACCACCTCGGTTGTCAGGATATTAGCCAGCGCGCAGATCAGCCTGATCGGTCTGATCGACGCGCCGTTGCCCAGGGTGCACCACGAGGAGGTTTCCTGACCTAGCACCCCTCCAAACCTAACCTAACCTAACCTAACCTAACCTAACCTAACCTAACAACTGGCCTACCTAACCTAACCCCAACTGGCCAACCCAGCCTGGCCTGGCCCAACCTGGCCTAACCTGGCCTGGCCTGGCCTGCCTGCCTGGCCTGGCCTGGCCTAGGCCTAAACCTGGCCTAAACCTAAGGCCTAAACCTGGGCCTAAACCTAAACCTAAACCTAAACCTAAACCTAAACCTAAACCTAAACCTAAACCTAAACCTGGCCTAAACCTAAACCTAAACCTGGGCCTAAGGCCTGGGCCTAAACCTAAACCTAAACCTAAACCTAAACCTAAACCTAAGCCTAAACCTAAACCTAAACCTAAACCTAAACCTAAGCCTAAAACCTAAACCTAAACCTTCCTTCCTTCCTTCCTTCCTTCCTTCCTTCCTTCCTTTCCTTCCTTCCTTCCTTCCTTCCTTCCTTCCTTCCTTCCTTCCTTCCTTCCTTCCTTCCTTCCTTCCTTCCTTCCTTCCTTCCTTCCTTCCTTCCTTCCTTCCTTCCTTCCTTCCTTCCTTCCTTCCTTCCTTCCTTCCTTCCTTCCTTCCTTCCTTCCTTCCTTCCTTCCTTCCTTCCTTCCTTCCTTCCTTCCTTCCTTCCTTCCTTCCTTCCATCCAGCCAGTTAAAAGTTGTCTTCGTATTCCAAACAAACAATCGAGCGATAACTACGAGTGATATAGAAGCGAATACAGTGAATTGTGTAAGGCAGTATTTAAAAAAAAAAAAAAAAAAAAAAAAAAAAAAAAAAAAAAAAAAAAAAAAAAAAAAACAAAGCGATAGCAAAGCAAACGGTTTTTAACACAGTACTACCTCTGTCGAACAATCGGTAAAGTAAAACAGCATTCAATCTCTGTAGACACAGCAGATTTTGGTAAATCATTGTTTGTCGATCGCTCGCTGATCGCTCAGTTCGCAACGCTGTTTATTAATAGTTTTAAATTGATTATTAAGGGTTTTTGTTTCAATTTGTGCCTATTTGGATATGGCTAGTATATTTTTATTGTTAGAAGCTATGAATGGGGAAACTAGAAAAGCGTAAGGCATCTACTTTGCGGCGCAATCTTCGAGATGATGCCGAAGCTTTGGATCTGCCAAATAATTAAATCCCAACAATTGTGCAATGAATTAAGGCCTTATAAGTCGCAAACATGCAGGAGAAATAAAAATTTGTGTTGAGTGTAAAGTAAGTAAAGCTATTTTGGTATTTCTGTTCCTATGTACATTGTCTAATAAATTTATTAATAGTCTTTACGATTACATTTTCCATAACAGGTGCTAACAGTACTCTCCTTCACTATAGGCTCATACCAAAAACTTGCAGGTATGAGCTAGTCACATGTTCTGAGCCAAGCTAATGTGTCAAATTTAGTAAATAAGGTGATGAAAGCTCTAAATTCGAGAGAAATTTTGATGAGATACATTTGTTTCCCTCAGTCACGGCAGCAAAGAAATAATGACATACAGGGTCATTTTGACACTGCGTTACTAAATGAAACCACAGGTTCGTGGTGACCTCTGCTAACACCCTGCAAAAAATTATTCATAAGTAACGAATATTTTCGTCAATAATCCCGATTTTAGATTTATGGTTTTTTGATCACGCTGTCTCTTAGCGCGCTTAACTGAAGCGAATGAACTACGTCACAGCTGATGATTTTATTACCGAACCTATAGGGTTCAGAAGATCAGCTCACAAATGAACTCCCAATACGTTCACTGACTTGGTTGCAGCAGTTCATTGAGTCAATAATTAATTACTACAAAAAATATTTCGCCAATTATAAACGTTATTTTCGTTAATAAAATAGTTTTCTTACCAAAAAAGTTACCTACATAATTACTAAAGTTACAAGATTTAAATCTATTGGTATCGTATTTTTTAGATTCTACATGATATTCCGACATTTATTTTAATTCCAACATTAATATTTCGGTTTGACATAATATCTAAAAGGAGACTACGTAGACATTACCGAACGTCATATTATGCTTTCTGTACCATTTCTTTGCTAAATAGGTACACTATGGCAATGCGTCCGAGCCTTTGACCGAGTCCGAAGAGCGCGCGATTATTCAATACAATAGTCGTACTCTTTCTCGCCTAAACTCGCAGTGTTGTCAGTATAAACTTTTTTACCAAAAAGCTTGCTAATACGACATAGCATTTCAAAAATTCTGATATTAGATTTATTTTATTACATGATGTTCTAACAGATTTAACACACAATTGTATTATAAAATAAAATAAGTAATGATTTATGATGAAATGATTAATGAAAAGTCAACGTAATTAAAATAATACACAGCAATATTTTAGTATTTTTGAAACATTATTTTAAGTAATAAAGTATAACAGAGATTTTGCATTCAGTCATTCATTTTCAATAGGCATACAGGGTATAAAATAAACAAGATATTGCACAATAAGGTAATAATAAAAAAAAAGTTTGGTAAGACTGCTAGGGCACGTATTAGTTGTAAAACTCTGGCTCGTCAAATATCGTGTCCCTCCAGACTAGTGTTACCAGGGTCAATTTGTTTAAAATCAAGAAGGTAAAACAAATCGAGATTTAGTGTGTAGATCGGGACATAAAAAAAAAAAAAAAAAAAAAAAAAAGCAAGTATTTTTTTTTAAATTTAAGTTTTATGTATTGCGTTTTACAAAAAATATCACTGCAAGTCATGCTAAAGTTGCGTTTTAATTTGGATTTCTGTTTTAACATCAAAGCATAGATCGCCGGGTAGTCGCATCTCAAGCAAGAGAAAACAAAACTGTACCTTCAGCGCTAGTGAGATGATACGTGCTATTTTGATTGCATTGTCGCACTCAACACAGTGATGAATGCGTAGTTTATTGTTTCATAATACTTAATGGTTTTAATAATTTTATTGGTGCGAAACGGGTCACGTCCCCAGAACTCTGAAAATCGGGACGTCCCGCGCAAATCGGGACATCAGGCAACACTACTCTTGCCGCTACTTTGTGGAATTCGCTAAACTCGTGTGTCGCGTGTTGGTCGGTCAGGTACAAAGAAATTTAAAGTAGTCGCCTAAATGCGACCTTAACTCCTATAAAATAGAGTCTATTTTTAGAAATATTTTGTGCCATTTTGAATATTTTACGATCGCGAAGTTGCATCGTTGACGCGTACGCGAAACTGAACTAATCACAATCTATTGATTATGTTTCTATCGGAGGCTGTCATTACGATTTTAATGTGGATTTATGAATTTGCGATAGGTACTGAATGGAAAAATCCAATATCATTTTGTCTGACCCGGGATTCGATTCCGTGACCTTAGCAAAGCATCCGTACTATAATACAACTGCGGCACCGAGGTAGTCACAAATTAACTGTATTAAAAATACTTTGAAGTATGAAACAACTTTTAAAGGAACAAGCAATCTACAAATCATCATTAGGTATTGGTAAACGCAAATTTACTATTTTGAAAACATGTTAAGATACCTATTGTGACGCCGCGCCGCGCCGTGACGCATCCCGTCGCTCGACATTGTTACCTCAAACTATCACATTACCTAATTATCATCAAAATTGTAACTTCGTTATTAATTGTTCGTGTAAATTGCCAGACTTGCAGAATGATATTTTATTGTTATGAGTGTTATAAAACTAACCGTTAAACGTATTTATTATACCTACTTATCTACTAAAAAAAAAAAAAAAAAAGATGAACTACCTACATTAGAATGTGTGTTTTGATTTAAAAAGAATGAAATAACTTTAAAATTACGGAAATCATGTGTAATGTGTACCTAACTTATGCAGTTGTGGTTGTTTGATTAGTGTCGTTTGCTTATGATGATAGTTTGAGCATAGAAAATATTGTTCTAATGAAATGTGATGATTAGTGCGTGATGTTTATGTTGGCGTTGGATGTCCACCTGCAAGGTGGACAGACGACTTGATAAACGTCGCGGGTCTTTAGAGGAGGCCTATGTTCAACAGTGGACTTTATGTGGCTGATGATGATAATGATGTTTAGGTATGTGTCTTTTTGTAACGTCGGCGTAGCGTCGTCGCTGCTGGTCTAATTGTTGATTGAGTGATGTGGCACGACACAGAACCCTAGGTAGTTAAAGCGCCGACATCAGCTGTTCGGTTGCGGCGCGGCGCGCGCGGTGCGACGAACTACCCTTGCGCTCCGAGTGTGCATCACTTGTTGTGTGCGTGAGCATAATATTATCAATGACTGTGTGCGATGTTGCCGCTCCGACGAATTCTAGTATAGTAGTAGTGGCCAAAGGATGTGTAAAAATAAAATGACTATTTGAATATTTATTTTGTTTGAAAAATTTACTTTTTGTTTTGACCTTAGGTTAGAGTAACTTACAGTAAACTGCTTCTTTCAAGATGACTTTCTCGCAGTTAAATTTAAGTCTAGGGTTACAAAATGACCCTGTATATGTGTATGGTCCTTATTATACACCGTGACTTCATAGTCGTTTTGGAACCGAAGCGTGGTTACTTAGAACAGTTTGTAGAACCAAGAAAAATAGTGAATAAATTCTACTGTCTATAATAAAAAAATAATCCAAATAATATTTTTCACTCGTTCGAGTTTGATAATGATTTTATAGTAACGCCGCGACGATCTATTCACAAACGACGCACACTACCAAAGTGTGTCAGCTGATACCTACCAAGAGCTATAAGACGCACGCGCGGTTCCCGAGTCCCTTGATTTAAAAACTAGTACCTACACTACCACCTTTAAATTAAATGCTTTATCATGGTGATGGTATTGATTGTTTCAGGGATAATATCACATCACAACTCATTACGCTATGTACCTATTTCACATGAATCAGTTGATACGAGGCACGAACGCAATTGTTTTTGTTTTTCATTTTCACTTTGGAAGAACAAGCATTATTAAATTTATTCAAAATCACAATTAAATAAGTAAATGGATACTCCAATTTCTCCTTCATACTTTACACGGGCTTAGGACCGTCGGAAATACCTACTTTATGAAAGCATTACTTTCCAATAAAATACCTACTTAATTTATTGTCTAAGTAATAAAAATAAACAGCGCGAACGAACTATGAGTATTTCGGGCGTATTTAAAAAATTGGAGCTATTTACAAAATAATCAACTTACATACCTAAACAGTTTATTTACAAATTACCTATTTACACTTCCCTGTAACGAAGCATTAAGCAACTGCTCGAAATGTCCGCCGCGTTCGATACACAAACGTGCACGTTTTGAGTTATTGTCTTTAAGCTTTCGCAATGTGTCTGTCATTTTTCACTCGGTTAAAGGCGTCCACTATCGCACTTCGTAACTCGTCACATGTTTTGTGTTCCCGGAAATACACGGGTCTTTTTATTTTTGACCACAAGACAAAATCAAGGGGTGCTCACTCCGGGCTTCACGCCGGCCAAGCCACGGGACCGCCGCGGCCAATCCATAGGTCACAAAACTCGTTGTTGAGGTAGGCAGGCACTGTACTTGCATAATGAGCGGGGTAGCCATCGTGCTGGTAGTACATTCCTCGTATAATTCGAATATTACTGTTTTTAACATTTGTAAATACGAGTTGCCCGTTTGATGACTTTCAATAAAAATAGGCCTTATTAATTAATTTGGTCGTTTATAATGCAGGCCCAAACATTGACACTGAACCGAACTAGGTGGTGGTCTTCCTGTATCATGTGAGGTGAGATTTATGAGAGTCCAGTAATGTTCATTACCAGTGCACCATTGTCGTGAATTGCGTGCGCCTTACGGAAATGATACGGGTGTAATCCGTAGGTATTTAATATTTTTCACACAAATACTAACATTAAATTTCCGTGCCGCCATTCTCATGCGTCGCCGAGGATCCCACTCAAAGTATTCCAAAATGTCCTCTTCGTTATCCGGCGAGTTATTCAGCCGTCTTCGGCCTTGCACATGAGCCGGCGCGCAGAATTATCCGTGGAAGAGGCGCTGGGGCGCAGCCAAGATAGTGGGAGTGAATTCAACTTGAGGAGTTTCGATCCCGTGAAGTCGCAGCGCATTCAAATGATCCGGCTGGGAGTACAACCGCCTAACCTCTTCCAAATTGTACTTACTTAGCAACAGCGTATAGCTGAACCATTGACAAATACTCCACGTTTGAATATTGAATACTGACGACTCATTTTCGCATGGCTACGAAATCAAAACAGCCTAATCGCGCGCGTGTTGTCGCATTACTGACTGAAGGACGGCGCGGCGGGCGGGGGTGCGCGGGAGTGTATGCGCTCGTCGTGCCATGGTATAGGTACATCAGGGGGGTGCACGTGATTGGCGACGACGCGACGTGGCGCGGCTGTCTCTTTGTACCTATTTTTTTGAAGAATATTTTGCCGCTTAGTTATGAATGGGACCAATCGTAGTGTTTGTAGTGGCGTTACCACGAGTTCTCATTTATTATTCGGAAACGAGTATTCATTTTAATGTTAAAAAAAATGTTTTAATTTTATAAAACTGATATTTTTTTTCACTTCTACTATTGATATAGAATGTAGTGTATAGATAATAAATATAGACACGAGTACTGGTGGGACGTACGGGAGTAGGGAGAACGGGGAGCGACAGCTCGCCGCTCACTTCCCGCCCGGCCGCCGTGCGAGTAGCAGTGTCAGTGATTGCATTGAATTGTTTTATTAAGTGCCCACAAACTAAACATAACAAGTGGCGACCCTGCCAGGATCTAAAGTTACAAAGGTACGAAAATTTATATGAGAGGTAAATCAATAAACAGGACCTTATTTCCTTGCGCTATTGATAGCCACTATAAAATGTGGGGTATGTGAATGTGCAACTCATATACCTGCACTTTTATAATATTGATGACTAAGTAGACATATTTACTTCAATATTAAAATGGTTCTGCAAAATTGATCGGTACCTATAATAGTAACGATAATTAAATGCTATAGGTGTATCCGTAATGCCTCGTTGTTGTCAAAATAAGAGCAGAATAAATTGGCAATATAAATAGTGAGCTGTTACTGGTCATTCGGTTATTAATTTTGGTTTTGCTCGGGTATTGTTTATTATTCGATGGACAGACAGATACTTACCGTTCTAGATAAATTCGAACGATTAAATTACTCAACAAATATGAAGAAACTGATACCTACATATATTGCTTATTCTTTATATATTAGTTATAAAGAAAAATAGTAATAGTAACAAAGTATTTGTTTTTTTATTATTGCGTTACCAACGTCAGTTGCTTACTTTTGATAACAACGGCGGTTAATGCTGGATGTCGAGAGGTATCCTGGTCAGGCGGTACCGAAATAAAATGAAGATTTTATACGAAAACTTTCGAGAGACGAATAACAATCGGGCTAAGTACAATAACAATACTTACAAGTTCCAAGAGGTAGTTCTGTGGAATTTGAACGGTACCTACACGATTCTAAGAGGTAGTTCTATTAAATTAGAACGGTGCCTACAAGTTTCCTAGAGGTAGTTCTATGAAATTAGAACGGTACCTACAAAATTGTTATAGGTAGTTCTATGGAATTAGAACGGTACCTACAAAATTCTTATAGGTAGTTCTATAGAAATAGAACGGTACCTATAAAGCCAAATAATTTGCTTACAGGTAGTTCCAAAATCATGTCGCAAATACCGCCAATGGAGTCTTTAGACTGTGAAGGCGATCCAGCTTCGATTGGATTACGCTGGGAAAAGTGGAAGCGAGGGTTAGACCTGTACCTCACGGCCACAAGTGTCACAACAGCGGAGGCAAAAAGGGCAACGCTGTTGCATATGGGTGGTTTACCCTTGCAAGAGATTTATTATAATATACCAGATACCACACCCGATAGCGAGGACGTGTTCAAAGCCGCTGTCAAAAAGTTAGATAAATACTTTTCCCCTAAACAAAGCCGCGTGTTTGAACGCCATCTTTTTAGGCTGATTAAGCAAGAGATCGGGGAAAAATTTGATAAGTTTCTTGTTAGGCTCCGACATCAGTGCTCTAAATGTAATTTTACCAAGCCCGAAGAGCATATGATTGACCAAATCACCGAAAAGTGTGAATCAGTTGAATTGCGGAAAAAGATTTTAACTCTTGGAGACGACGTCACACTAGATAAAATTATATTTGAAGCTAATAGTCTAGAGACTGTAAACCGACAACTTAATAATTTTGATTCTTCCGCATCCAACAAAGACTTATCAATAAATCTGGTAGGTTCTGCGACGAAAAAGTTGAATCACGCTTCATGTTCCCGTTGTGGTGGACGTCACCCTAGCGATAGCAAGCACTGTTTGGCTATAGACAAGAAATGTCTGAAGTGTGGATTTGTTGGACATTATCGCAAATGTTGCAGGACTAGAGCATCCAAACGTAAAGCCGATCTCCAATTGCAACATAACAATCCCACAAAAACTCAAAACCAAGCCGACACAGGAAGAACTAGATTATATTTTCCATCTTGACGGCGATGACTATATCACATGTTTGCTCGGAAATGTGAATATTGAAATGCTTATAGATTCGGGAAGTAAATGTAATATCATCAACGACGTCACGTGGGATACGCTTAAGAACAAAGGCATTCGTGTCGAAAATCAAATAAAGAACCCCGACAAGCAATTTATAGCTTACGGAAGTCAACATCCTCTAAAAGTTCTAGGGTGTTTTGATTCTTCTATAACAGTTAGCACTGGCATTGTTTTAGACAAAGCAACATTCTACGTGGTAAAGGTGGCACTAGGAACTTGCTAGGGAAAGACACGGCAATTAAACTTGGTGTCTTGAGAGTAGGCCTAGGTGTAAATGCAGTAAACGGTACGTTTCCCAAAATGAAAGATGTTCAAATTCACATCCCTATAGATAAATCTGTCAAACCAATCTCTCAACCGTGCCGCAGAGTCCCCATCCCATTAGAGTCTAAAATAAATAAAAAAATTCAGGAACTTACAGAAACAGATATTATAGAACCTGTAAATGGCCCATCTGATTGGATTTCCCCATTAGTACCTGTTCTTAAGGGTGACGGAGATGTTAGAATTTGTGTAGACATGAGACAAGCCAACCGCGCTATTATCAGAGAAAAACATCCGCTACCTACTATGGAACAGTTACTTCCGAAATTTCGTAATGCTAAAATATTTTCCAAATTAGATTTAAAAATTCATTTCACCAGCTAGAATTGAGTGAGGATAGTAGACATATTACAACTTTTATATGTAGTCAAGGTCTATACAGATACAAGCGACTAATGTTTGGTATTTGTTGCGCTCCTGAATGCTTTCAAAAACTTAGAAAGAGTGTTATTGCCCTGTGAAGGAGTAGTAAACTTTATTGACGATATTGTCGTATTTGGGAGTAACGAGACCGAACATGACACGAGACTCAAAAAAGTTCTACGGGTTTTAAAGGACAACAATGTCTTACTAAATGATGCCAAATGTTGTTATGGGGTAAAACGTATAGAATTTCTCGGGCACCAATTGTCATCTAACGGAGTCAAACCCCTTGATAAATACGTTAAAACAATTGAGTCTTTTAAAGAACTAACCATAATTGAAGAAGTCCAGAGCTTTTTGGGACTAGTCAATTATGTAGGTAAATGGATCCCTAATCTTGCGACATGGACTGAACCATTGCGAGAGCTGTTAAAATTAAAGCTAAGCAAAGGTGCGGATATAACCCACACTGGCGTGGTAACCAAAGGGAAGAATTTAAATGGTAAAAAACGCCATGACCCAAATAAGATCATTAGGATACTACGATCCATGTGATAAGACTCAAGTTTTTGCCGATGCCAGTCCAGTCGGGTTAGGGGCCGTTCTCGTGCAACATGGCTCGTGTGGACCACGAATAATTGCATACGGTAACAAGAGCCTAACGGACCGTGAAAAACGTTATTGTCAGACTGAGAAAGAGGCTCTTGCGCTAGTCTGGGCGGTAGAACATTTTGATATATATTTGTTTGGGAAAGATAGTTTCGAGTTAATTAGTGACCATAAACCACTGGAAGTTATATTCGGCCCGAAATCGAAACCATGTGCCCGGATTGAACGCTGGGTTTTACGCTTGCAGTCATATAGTTTTAGAATCGTGTACAGTCCGGGGAAGAAAAATATCGCCGATTCATTGTCTCGATTAAGTTGTGATACCCGACCACCACAGGCGTATGATGACGAAAATGATATCAATTTAATAATTGATCAATCGCGCCCTGTGGCAATTTCCTTAAGTGAACTTAAACAGGCTTGCGAGGGAGACCGTGAATTAGAATCAGTTAGAAATGGGGTTTACAATAATAATTGGGATCAAAGTGTCAATAATTACAAGATCTTTGTACATGAACTTTGTTTTCAAGATAATTTACTTTTACGTGGCAATAAAATTGTGATTCCTTCTATTCTAAGACCAAAAGTACTAGCAGCCGCTCATGAAGGTCACCCTGGTGTCGTTGCTATGAAAACGCGTCTACGTACTAAAGTTTGGTGGCCTAAAATTGATACGGACGCAGAACGATATGTAAGATCTTGTAAAGGTTGTACTCTGGTATCCGCACCTAATCCTCCCAACCCTATGCGCAGACGACAACTGCCAATTCAACCTTGGATTGATGTTGCCGTTGATTTCCTCGGACCGTTACCGAGTAGCCATTATCTCTTTGTAGTTATAGACTATTTTAGTCGTTATATGGAAATAAAAATTACTAAAAATATAGATTCATCATATACCATAAACACACTTAAAGAAATATTTTCACGCTTAGGGGTCCCAGTGAGTATCACAGCTGACAATGGACGACAATTTACTAGTGTAGAGTTTGTGAATTTTTGTAATGAGTTCGGTATATGTTTATTCCATAGTATTCCCTACTGGCCTCAACAGAACGGTGAGGTTGAGAGACAAAATCGTAGCATTTTAAAACGATTGCAAATCAGCCAAAATCAAAAATCGAATTGGCAAGATGATTTATTAAAATACCTAACCATGTATAGTACCCCCCATTCCGTTACAGGGAAATCTCCTGCAGAACTTTTTTACAGACGTCAATTTAGGGATAAGCTGCCTTCAGTTATAGACGTAGAATTTGCAGACGTAGATTTAGAAACACGGGACCGAGACATAGAAAGGAAAGCAAAAGGCAAGGAGTATGCGGATAGAAAGAGACGTGCAGCTGAGTCTACAATTGATATAGGAGAAAAAGTATACATAAAAAATATGACAAAGGAGAATAAACTCTCTACTACTTTCAAAGACGCGCCACATACGGTAATTAATAAGGAAGGGAATGATGTCGAACTGGAAAGTGATGTTACCGGGAAGCGTCTACGGAGGAATGTAGTACACCTGAAACGGGTTGAAGGACAGTGGAAGGTTTGTGAAGACGGAAATTCAGAAGAATCGATTGACACAGCTAACGACAACGAAGTGAATGAGTAATTAATGTAGACTATGTTAAACAATTTAGAAATCGTAATAATTTATTGTTGAATCGGTTAAATGATCATAATACTTAAAAAAAAATGAAAATGTTTGTTTTGTTTTAATTTTGTAAAAGGCAGATGTAGTGTATAGATAATAAATATAGACACGAGTATTGGTGGGACGTACGGGAGTAGGGAGAACGGGGAGCGACAGCTCGCCGCTCACTTCCCGCCCGGCCGCCGTGCGAGTAGCAGTGTCAGTGATTGCATTGAATTGTTTTATTAAGTGCCCACAAACTAAACAAAACATAGAATTCAAATTTTTCGGTTCCAAAACGACTACAAAGTCACGGTGTATATATAGATAGTAGTTAAGTTGAGCGTGAGTGCACACGTACCTACTTACGATTCCCGATATTTGAGCGAAGCCGAACTCAAGGTCACATGGATGGATATTTATACTTAAAACACCTAAAACATTTTTCTGCAAAGTAGCATCAACTAACATTTTGTTTTAGGAGATAATTGTGATGCTTATAGATTTCTTCGCGCTCGGTGGAAATGTGTTTTATATTGTCGATAATAGTTAATTGCTTTAGGAAGTTTATGTTAGTAATTTTTGCGTACTTACTTTATCTAGGGCATTCAATAAATTAATGACCATAGTTTTTTGTAAGTAGGTAAAAGGTACGCAGAAGAGGTTCTATGCACATGGTATTTTTTCTGATAATAAGTAATAGACAATGCTAATTTACGTATTATTAGTTATTAGTTTGGCTGCCGGCTAGCGCTAAAGATCGCGATTGTCAGCCGCATTGGTATTGCGGTACGTAGGTACTGGGCACATATTACAAAGCAAATGCCGACAAGCGGCGGCGGTTGTGCCGTGCCGCGCTGCGCCTGCATCGCGCGGCACGACCAGCTGTCCACGATCGTTGACCTGTCAGCTGATATAGTATATTCGTGTTACATTACGACTTTTTAAAAATATAAACATTTTTAATTATTTTATTTTAACTATTAATTTAAGTTATCCAATTAAATTTCTGTACTGCATCCGCACGTGATGCAGTACAGAAATTTAAGTAAAACCTAGTTAAGTCGTATTCATTCGATGGGCTTTTTAGTGTCATTATGTCAGGAATCACAAGCACTATAACCTGTCTTCTTTTTCGCTACTCTTACACCACGTCATGGTGTAATGTATACATATACATTGTTGCACGTACGCTCCGAGTTTGTTTTTTTCGAGGCATAGTAAATATTTGCAACTCAATTAAAAAACAAATTATAAGCATTATACGATTTAACTAACGACTGCTTGAACAACGGACACTGATTTCTTCTTACTTATGTGCGTAGATATTAAACAAGTTACTAGGGTAGGTATAAAATTAGAATAGTGAAGTCAGCCCTTTGTTGAATCATACACTATTTGTGTGATAAGTAATTGAATTGCTGTAAATACTAAAAAAACCGTACCTGCAGGTAGACTTTTAAGTTTTAGATAATATGCGATTTTATAATTATATAGTTACTTACTATTACTACTATACAATTTTGAGACCCCCCTTCCTCCCCTATAGAAGACAGGCCGCTAGGCGGCACCGCGCAGGGACGGCTGCGGACGAAGACTTAGACACTATACGTCAGAGGAAGCCTGCAACCGTCCCTAATGCGCCGAAGAGGGCCAACGCGGAGTTTTAGTTGGTGTGCCGTGCGTTGTATATAGGTTAGGGTCTCGGCCCAGCGGTCGCCTGAAGGTCGACATCAAATCCGGGCGGCGCAACGCCGAATCTTAAAGCACGGTGACCCCAACATAACCGCTCAGTCACCTCCCACAAAGGCTGGGCGGTAGTCATACTAGGCACTTTGTCCGCGACAACAAAAAAAGGAGTGCTTATTGCTTAACCTCTCAATATGTGCGTCACATAATTTTATTTTCCTACCATATCGTAATAATATGTACATATTTATAATATAACTGATGTGTCCATCTGTTATAAAAGACGCAATGAAAATGTTACCATAATAAATGTACTATAATATTTATGTTTATTTTTTATTTGTTGATGGTCCTGAATAAATAAATTGAGAACTACTTCAATGAGCCATAAAACGTTATATTAATAGCTACTACCTAATAATTTAACAAATTTAGATACATTTAACTCACCGGTGTCACATGAGATCTGATATACTTAATAGAGGTTTTCATTTGTAATGCCCTGTGTTTTCGGTTAAATTTAAAAAGGAAAGTGTTCAATTTGAAACTCGTCATAGCTATTAGAACTATAATATTTATATTGAAAATCGTGTTATTTTAGTTGTATTATAGCTGCATGCCGGCATAGTGTATGTTTAACTTAACTACATAATCTTAGTTTTAGCTATAATGATATTCTATGAAAATCCAAATCGATGTTTTCAATTGCGAGATTCTAGTATCATTGATACTGAACGAGTTAAACGCGGGATTCGTGACCGCCCGCTCGGTGTGGAATGAAATCACAGTTTGGTGGGTATTTACAAGTTTATTACATTAGTTAACAGTAGCGGCTACTAACAGTGAACACATGTGGCCGCCCTCCGCGCCGGTCGCGCACTCAAACGCACGCGTCGAACACAAAAATAATATACATATGAGCGTGAGTGCGTGCGCTTGAGTACGCCACCCCTCTCCCTTCTCGTCCCCCTTGTTCGATCACCACGCATGCTTAGTATCCCGCGTCAGCGTCGTAGCTGCTCTTTTGGCTACTGTATTGATCTGCAATTTAAAATATTCAGTTTAATAGGTCACGCATTTGCATCTAGCGTAAATAGAGATTTAACCGCATAGTAACTATACTATGTACTTATATTGTATACTTACTATTAAATAGATAATAGAGTATATACTTATACTCTGTCCAGAGCTTACTACGTCATGTTACAACAAATAGTTCATGTTAGGTATTGTCGAGTAGATGTTATTATCGAGCCGAAGGGCGGCGACATTCGCAACTACTCGTGGGGATTCATTCCGAACTATTAGTGAGTTACTATTTTAAAAATTGACGACAATGCCTTTGATAATGGTAAAGTATGGTATTGAAAGTTGTGGATATACAAATACATATTTAGGTCGCTGCATCGATAATTCGGTATGTACGAGGATAAAATGACTACATGGTGTTAATGAGGCCTAGGGTGTGTGAGTGGTATAGTGACCGTGTTTGGTGTCGGTGAGCTGCAGGCTCTTGAGGATCTCCTCGGGGATGGGCGGCGCGGTGGGGAGGTGCGCGCCGTCTGCGTGGAACCCGCCGTCATCGGCGGTGTAGGTGACGGAGTAGGTCTGCCCGTCTTGCCCCACGTAGGAGTACGACCCGCCACTTTCAGCGAGCCCTCCTCGGGCTGCGCACCCGGGATCACTTGTCCTGCAAATTAACTCCATTCGTTATTTTACAACTAACATTAACAATAATAAATAAATTAAATAACGAATTCCAATATTGTGTAATGGTTGATCAATATTAGACACAGTGTGAGTACGCGGTATTAGTAAGATATTTTTTGTTCTGAGTGTGAATAAGTTGCACCAATAGGTTTGTTCACATCATTTTAATATTTAACACCTCGTCGTTTGTGTCATGGCGTCTGCTCGTTATCGGAGAATGTTACTAACTACATAGTATTGTTTCAATTCCAAATAAGCATTAACACATGGTCTGCTTGTGTCAGAGAGTGTTATTAGCCTACCTAAGTTTTTTCCAAATTGTTTCACAAAATTCAAAATTTTATTTCACAAACAGTTACTGGGTAATAATTTAATTAATTAGTGTAACAATTGGGATGACGGACGGGGGCGAGTTTCCGCTATTTGATTGGTAGCTCACCCGCCTTCAAGCCTATCTATATTTTTTTCAAATCATTCGCAAAAAGTAACATATTTTACTAAAATTGTTACATAACGCACACTTAATAAAATAATAACCCATTCCAAAATTGCCAATTTGTGGGAGTCGTCAAACAACCAATTCCTGCTAGCGACCTTTTAGATTTTTCCTTTTTTTTCATGTTATAGGTTTCATTTTTTACCTATCTTTAATAAGCTCAATTTTATAGCAACTTAAAAAAAAGGTAGTATACAAAAAAAATAGTTTTCCCACGACTGCCACAAATTAACAATTTTGAAATAGGTCATTACTTTATTAAGAGTGCGATAACTAATATCGTGTAGTGTGTACTGACCGTTCTGTTCGGCCTTGGTGCCGTCACTAGTCTCGTACGCGTAGTGGTATCCTGCTCGTTGATCTCGTTCTCGTATCTGAGTATCTGCACGGCGTCATGTTGCGCGGCGTGTGGCGCGGCGTGTGGCGCCTGCAGGCCGAGACCAACCGCCCGCGGAGTGCGCGCCGGAGCGGTAAGGTAAAATATCTTAGTCGAACCGCGCGCCCGCCGCCAGCGACGCTACTGCGAGGACTATCAGCTGCAGACACACAACGATCCTAATGTAACACACCACTGAAACTAAACAACGTGCATGGATCGATTCTGAATTCATGTATAAATAAAGTAATTAATATAAACAACAATAAAGTTCCTTCAGCTAACAAACAGAATACATAACTAAATGACTCTTTTAAAATGTAGCGTCATTGTGAGTTTATGGATAAAAACCTTTAGCATAAAATGTTAATTATAATAACATTAATAATGATTATAATCAGTGAGGGAGCAAGTTTGTTTGCGCGGTTCTGAAAACATTTCCTGCGTCTAGATAGGGTTTAAATGTTATATTTTTGCATAAGTTTGTGCAGTAGCGTTTGTTTTGTTTCGCTGCTAATTCCGCGCGTTGTATTTGGCACATTGTTGCGGCGGCGCGGCGGTTGGTGC
>NW_023593856.1:0-17698 GCF_014839805.1 Manduca sexta
TAATTTATACAGTACGATCAGAAAAATTGTCATGTAACGACTAGAAATGTTAATTACTAAGCAGCTTCGTGCTGTGACTACATACATGCACGAGTAAAAAATTATGTGTATTTACAGACTTCCAATATTTTTATAGAAAACTCGGTTATTCATCTGACAAAAACCTCATCTAATACCTATAAGTCTCAAATGACGCCAAACGAATTGTTTCATAGGTCTAGAATAACATGAGCTCGTCATATAAGACAGACTTGTTTGAGTACGCTAAAATAACTAAATAGGTGATAGGCGCTGAATATTCTAGATTTAATTCTTATTTGAGGCAAAAATAGTTAATTTTAAATTCAGAAACATCATAAGCTCCGCAAACTGCGGGTAGGCTAGATGCATTTTACACCCCGTCAATTTCAATTTCAGACTACACAAGTGCATTTTACTATAATAGCTGCATTAATTTATGGTAATTGAAATGGAAACCGTACCCAGAACGCCACTTACAACCACCAATTTACGCATGTAGGCTCTGTCTCTATACCAGAGGTCATCCACACAGATTATAAATAACTACCCTGACGCAAAATCTTGTTTTCAATATCGTAAAGTAATGTATGTGCCTCGTTACATCGCTAATCAAAAAGCGTTTTAATTGGGTGCCTCTGCATATTCTGCATAGTATCGACGCGTTGCGTGCGTATACAAAATAGGCGATGTGCCGGCAAACACGCGGCTCCCCACTCAAATCATACTTAGATTATCCTAATATCGTTTTCACCAAATATTGCCAGGGGATGTGAGAAAGCAAAATTTTGGAGATGGCAG
Source organism: Manduca sexta (assembly GCF_014839805.1). Lineage (NCBI taxonomy): Eukaryota > Metazoa > Arthropoda > Insecta > Lepidoptera > Sphingidae > Manduca > Manduca sexta. Next base: position 820 of record NW_023593856.1, read on the forward strand.
TTAATATAAGCAGTTACACTTGTAATATTGTTCTAAATTCAAAATCTTAACAGTATTGGCGTACCTAGGAGAAAATCATAGCTTTTGGCCTTGTTGATCGCCCCCCACTTCCCCAGGAATTTATAATCTTACCCGATTTGTGAGAGTGTGATGACGACAACTTATTCATACTTTGTGAGAAACAATTTTCTACTAGTAAGTTCTACCTTACGCCATTTCATAAATATATCAACATATTTAATAAAAAAGAAACTAAATTAGTTTAGTTTGAACTTTAGCTGTCACTAAAGAAACTAAGTTTAATAGATATACGTGAATTATGTAAAATAAAGAATAACTGTTAGGCAATCAATAAAATATAATATTTATAAAAGCAAGCAGAGTTACGTAATAATTTAACAACTTTTTACCAAATAGAATGAAGGCGAATTTTTCCATTAAAACTTTTGACTACCTATATAGTTATGATATGTTTTATAACTCTATTTTACAAATATCAATTTCAAATTCCGTATAAATACAATTACATGTATCAAACATTATTTTTTTCACCTTCCATCAATTTGTAATTTAACTCTGAAGAAAATAACATAGCATAGATAATATCACTACGTAGTATAAAACAAAGTAGCTTTCTCTGTCCCTATGGGTGCTTAAATCTTGAAAACTACGCAACGGATTTTGATGCGGTTTTTAATAGATAAAGTGATTCAAGAGGAAGGTTTATATGTATAATAATAACATACATTAAATAGTCAGCATTGCACCCGTGCGAAGCCGGGGCGGGTCGTTAATTGTACTTATAAAGAGTTCTTCACAAGATATTGTTTTCGTAACTCCATGTTCCATGGCTTCGGTGATCGCCCCATGAATACGTGATCAGGTGGCACCCCGAACGGTCGCTGACGCGGGAAATACCTCATCTATATGCAGGGGTCAAACTGTTTAATATTTGCCAAAATCCACGCCGACTCCGCTTTGTTTTTAATACAGTATTCATCTGTTGGTTTTAATTTTTTTCCTAACCAGCAATTGTTGTTTTATCTGTAGTCAGCGTTATTACAGATTAAAATATATGTTTATTACATGTAATGCATGAGATGACGATAAGAAAATTATTTTTAAAATGCGTGATAAGCATATACGACAAAATATAGTAATAATTAATCTACTTTTACAACAGAAAAAATAACTATTTTGATTTATTATCTCTCTATCAAAGATCTATCTCTAACAAACCTATGATATGTAGAATATTAGTATGCTACCTTCCTAGATATGGATAGCATATTATTCTCCAAATAAATCGTTTCACTAATTTTAACTTTAATTACATATAATACCTATATTCTACGTACAGCAGACACATATTTGACAAATCAATCTAAAAATATAATATTATATATATTTTGCGTAAAACCCATCAACAATAAAACCCATTGATAACATAATTATTAGTTTTACCGCAACTTTCTAAATAGGTAAAGTTTATCCGATTCCATTACCAATAATTCTTATTAAAGCACAATGGCCTTAATCCGAAAACGACTTATAAATCTGTTACCCAAAATCTCTTACTTCATTACAATCGGAACCCCAACAAAACAGGGAACAAAGCTAATAATTAGATCGGAACGTTTTTGGCAGATTTTACCAAAAACTGTATCGACACAAAGGAAACACGATACTCATGTCAAAAAATCACTGTAATTTCGCACTACGGCCCGCCCTACACCAGAAAACTTAATCATGATGTAGGGGCTTACATTTCTGTTTCCGATACGATATACTATAACGTTTGAGCACAGATTATCCAATCAGTTAAGATAAAGGACACGCTTTTTTGCGCGACGCCATTTTTGCAATGGTTTTACCGCCAAAATGTGACATTTGTAATAGAATGTCTATGTTCAAGGCATAGAGTCGAGATTGAATGTTGAGAGAAGAGTGAGTAAAAACTTTTTGGGAAAAATACTATTATCGGGTTGTCGTATGCAGGAGGTAGGCGCGTGGCGGTCACGTGATTGGGATTAGGCCGCGCATTCACGTCGCGCACACAAAGCGCGGGGACTCGCAGGCGAAACGTCAATTGTGTGCGCCGCCGACGAGCGACATGCGGCTTGGGGAGGAAATTCGCTAAGTTGGGTTGGATTTAAATTATAAATTCGACACTAACGCTCACTATTTGCATATCCACGGGCATTTTGCTAGTTTTTTAACCTTTAATCGAACCCGGTTATGGCATGATTACTTAATTAATTATACTATTAGTAATTTTCTTATATAACGCAATGCAAAGATGCACACAGCTAGACATACCCGTGTAACATAAATTGACTAATTAAGCATATCAATATACATATGAATTCGTCATTATTAGGCAATTATAGGCATTACACATCATAAAATCATATTATATATTTTAGTTAATGATTACTGCAATCATTTTCCATTGAAATATTATATTTCAAATCAATATAATAATTTATTGCATGCATAATTAATCAAAATAAAAATAATATGTATTTCCACATCAACAACTAAACATACACACATATGTGATGATATGACAGTCAGCACGTAGGAACATTGCAACACCCAATTAGTTCATTACCATGGGCGTACCTAGCTTTCGACTCGGGAGGGACAATTTGGATGAAGGGGGGGGGGGAGATCTGGTAATCTGAATTTCATTATAATCTAGTCCCAATAAATCACTAATTATGCAATGACTTGCATACAGAAGTTATACTTGTGTTGAATTCCGGAAGGCACGTAACCTCCATGTTTCTACATGTTATAACATTTAATAATAAAACAAGAAATCGTTGCATGTTTTGCACTACAACATGAAAAAAGATAGGCATACTTTGGTATGAACAAAGAAAGCCCCACCTACCTTAGTATAAATATTATACAAATTACTGTTAATGTCAAAAAAGCTAATATTTCTTAAAAGAGCCATTCTAAGAAAATCTTTAATATGTGCCTTACTTGTTGACTACACCTGTACCATACCTATAGTATGATTCTTTTAACAAACGAATAACAAGAATTTATAAAATTACTTTCCATCTAAAATGTTTAGAGGCATAAAACCTCATGACCCTTATTAAGAATGTAAAAAGCAGTAAACAAAAGCGACACCAGTGTGTAAACACTTGTGCCAGCCGCGTCGGACGAGGGTTGGACAAATAAATCAAGACTAGATCGTGGTGCCAGGGGGCTGACTCTCTAGAGACCTAACACCCGCTGTATGCGAGTTTTTGGACGCGGTAATATGGTGCGCGTAGTAGGTATGGCGTTTTGATATTGGTTGTGGGCTCCTTTTCCCGCACTTACGTAAAATAGTAGGGCTATTGTGCGTGTTGTGCATGCCAGCTACAAAACAAGCCAGCCTAACTCCGACCAGAAGCGCAGGATCTTGGCGTTCTGACATTTGAATAGATGTATACGAAATATAAAATTGAATATCGGGTTGAGGATTTTAGTTTCTTATAATCATTTTTAGAAATCTTTGCATTCAAATTATAATGATAATTTGAGCTAAATTGAAAAAGAACAGGGATTAGTAACCTTGATAGTATTAAATAATTACAATTGTTCAATATTCATCAAAACATGCTTAATCCTATAAAAGTATTAAACTTCTATCAAAATCTTAAGCATCACAATCTCCCACTTACCGCATCCACGAATATTGCGCCCGCGCGTCAGTCTCACAGGGCCGAGGACGCATATTGCTCTCATTTCATTATGTACATACGATTACGGCGATATAGGGACGCGCTGTGTGTACAGATGTCCGCACAGATACGGCGACACTATTCAACGGAACCTCGTATTTAATTATGTATTACTAGATTTAGCTCGCGGCTCTGCACGGGTTAAATTTTTCCCGCGAAAAGTTCTGCGAGAATTGTACATTTTTCAATATAAATTTAGGTTATCTCACTCTTAAATTGTCTAATATATAGGGTATAACAGTGCATGATTATGTAAGCTTGTCTCTATGTCATTGTGTAAAAGAAGATCTTATTACCATAAGTTAAGGTGTATTAATATCGAGTAAATCACGTCCGTTTTTTAAATCCAACCCTTCTACATATTTCGTTTGACCTATCTGAAAATGTGAACTTACTGTTGAAAAATTTATTATTGCGTAATTATTATACTTATTTCATATCTATAAAATAAACAAATTCTACATCAATAAACAAATCCTACAAACGAACGGTTTGTACGATTTGTTTATTGAATATGTAGAATATACGGATATACCATTAGCAAATAGCATGATTTCGGGCTGAAATTAACAGCGTTCATCGGAGCGCGTATAGCCGCGAGAGACGACGGGTTGTTAATCATAAGGTATGGGGTTGGGGGCCCCAACGCCCAATGAGCACGGTATGATCTGGATAGATTGTTTTCTATAATTAATATTTTAAAAATGTGATGACAGAGGCTACATTATAATCCCTCCTCGTAACTCCGTCAACACGGTAAAAAAAATACTAATAACAAAAGACTGAACTAAATCCTACCTTATTATTGAATCCAAGATCTCGTAGTCAACATTGATGAGAATCCAACATAATATAGTATAGTAAGCTTTCGCTGAATAAAATAGAGTGTGTAATTCATGACCAATATTATTCCATACCCTTGTCGAAATTGCCAGAATTATGATAAATGAAAACGCAGAAAAATACATATATGTATAAGTAATAGCGTAAAGTAATACCTAGATTCATTATTTTAATCTTAAGTGTATGTATCTACAGTGTTATTGTTTTTGGTGTACAATAAAGTTATAAATATATAAAAAATATTTCTCTAAATAAGGCTCTCGGTTTTTGATTTACTGTTTCCTGCTAAATAATATGGAATTCCACTACAAATAACACTTCAATACCTATTCCTAAAACCAACTAACAAACTAAAAACAACATTACGTAAATCAATTCTACCAATCAAAATTAAAAGAGTTTTGATATTAAGTAAATGGCAACGTGCGGGAATGCTCATCGGCATGTCCTTACGGTAACGTTGTAATGTATTATTTACAGTAAACCAGTGTCGGAGGGTGGGGGTTCGTTACCCGGCTCACTGGCCCATAATAACTTCAGGGAATACGCGGCGCACACGTACCGACACCAACTAATATCCGACTACGAAATTACTGTGCGCTATACTGCCGTGCTAAGCGAAAGCGGTATGTCAGGGAAACCTTATTTCGAGATAATCAAAGTTTTGTAAATATAGTTTTTAAAGTAAAACTGACATAGAAAAAACTCTTTTAAGGTTTTTTTAACAACTAAACCGGATACCATTATTTAGGTAAGTTTAATGGATGGGCATTTCTTTAAACTATCCGACGCCATAAAAATCATAATTTTGCTTTCATTGAGATACCGCTTTTGAGCTTAACAAGGCAGTTTAAACAAGAATGTGTTATTGAGGATATTACTGTGCGTTGTAGTTACAATAATAATGTATTGAGTCATGTGTTGAATGAATGACAGCAGAAGATTGTTTATAGAAGAGCTATAATTTAGATTCTAGCATTGAGGTATATTCTCGTGACGCGAATGTCCATATAAACTATTAGTTCAAAATCTGAACTAAAATGGCAACCAAAACGTACGTGCTACCACTTTGTAGCCAATATGACTACAGAACATGATAAGACTTAACATCTCACATCTCAAGATGGCGAGCGCAGTGGTATACCACAAAATACTTTGTGCTTCTAGCTGTTGGACGGTACTCTACTACTACTCTATCTATTGTTTATAGCGGTCGCCTCGCTAACCATCAGGTGAACGGTAAGCTCATCGGGTTATTCAAAGCAATTAAAAAAAAGATTGTATAAAATAGGACACATATCGACAGAACATAATGACTATTCGAGTATAAAATTTCACTAGGGGGCTTTATTCCCTATGACAGTGTAAACTTGAACACGGCTGTGTTACGTTATCTTCGTGAAATTACTGTGTAATGGTATTCTACATGCCAATTTCTATTGTCTTAAATGCGACGCGGTGCGTTAAATGCCTGTTACGCTCATCAAAATAACGTGTAGTATAGGGTATAAGGCCTAAGAAATGAACATAAAATAACAGCTCGCACTGTAATCATTCGCGCGTCTTTCACCCGTAATATTTTTGTCGCTACATCTATCACGCGGTGCTTACGCGCGACACATGTGCCGATTACAACTCTGCTCACCTACTGCCCGCTACGCTTTATCATAATTTATTTCCATTCATTGCACACGACTTGTGTAAACTATTTCATGTACCTGCATCGGATTATGTTATTAATCTGATTTTGAGGCCTTCTGGATAAAGATGATTCTTGATAGTATTTATTTGTCCCATCAACTTTTGATTTACATACATGCGTTTTATCCCTAAAGAGATAGGCAAGGGCGCAGCTAGTGCACCTACTTTTCGTCGTGTTAATTCCATCCCATAATGTGATAAGGGGCGAGCCTATCGCCATATCGGGCACAAATTATAGGCTTCGGGGTGATACTGAGTAGAAAAATGCAATATTTACTGCCTGACCTGGAGATCGAACCCGAGACTTCAGCCTTGTAATCATACCGTTATACAACGACGCGCTCCGAGGCTCCACTGTTGATTTAATTTATTTAAATGAACAGTTTATTTTTTTATAAATATGAAAAAAGTTTTAAAACCCTGATAACTACTTACACAAGTTTTTAATTTAAGAAATACGCATTGACATAGTGATGATGATTCAAACTGCTCGCAGCTTAATCTTATCCAATTAGGTATGTCAACTTGTGAGTAACTCATACTTGTGAGTTTTCTAGGAATCAAATACAATATGAAGGCAGGTGTGCGTGAAGACTATTTACTTCTAAAATAAATAGATATTCAAGGGTTTATCTATACAACGATCACTAAAGACACGAGATGTTTTCAAATTTACCGTAACGTTGGCTATATCGTGTTTTAGCAGTGTTTTTACCTATTGCCTCATTTAATCCAAACACAAAGCTTAAGCCTAAACACCTGTTCTAAAATTATCATCTAAGTCGTATAGGTATGTACCGCTGAGGCGAAAACCACAGGTTTTCCTGCGAGGCATGATTATCAGGCTTCAGTGCCGAGCGGTGCGGCACGCGGGCGACGTGTCGCGTGCACGCCACTCACTCCGACCTCGCGCGTACCGACAGCATAACAAGTTACACTTATTAACTTTATACATACAAATTACTAAGATCTTGTTTAGATAATACAACTGTGACAGGCTTGCCCCGATTTTGTGGGACAGAATTTAATTGGTGAAAATGGATGCTTTGTTGCACCTTTACCTACCCTTTCGGGGATAAAAAAACCATAGCACTGGCCAGTGGCAGATTTGCAGTCCTAGCTGCTCTAGGCCCGAGGCTATGTGCCGCCCCTTTCTCTGCACTCAAAATAGTGATTTAGGAAGAATATAATCATAAGGTACGCTAGCCTTTAATACATTAAGATACTTTGCATTTGAGTTATTTCTTGTAATCATCAGTGTTTTTTTTGGCCCGATTTGCCGCCCTTATAGTCGGGCCATCCTAGGCCCGGGCCTACTGAGCCTTAGGTCAATTCCGCCACTGAGACTGGCACTCTTTCGAACAAGCCGCCATAATAATGCCAACTAGCCAAGAATAGCCGCCTAAGGATGGGAGAAGAATTTCTCGTCAATCGATCTGGATGCCACTCTACTTATCAGGATTTGGTTTGGTGAACCCATTGGTTCACCTATTTGTAACTGTTAACAATATACAATAAAATACAAGTCTTGCGTCGTATTAGAAACTATAGAGAACTTCTTCTTCCCCTTCACAAACAAAGAGAGGATGGAAACCAGCGGCGAATAACTCATCCGCAAGGAAGCCGTCATTTCAATAGACTGCGTAGTGCGTAACCAAACAAGCTTCGTTATCAGAAATCAGTTTAATAAATTTACTTTTGGATTCGTTACACTTTTACCGACCGAGTGAAGATGCCTTTCTACAATCGTTAATGCTAAAAGAAAATAATAATAATCTACGGGCATGATATACCTGATATGATATGTCATTTCAATACATTATTATATCTATTAGCGTTAACGATTATAAAAAAAAAATTGTCTACGGCCCCAGGCATAATTCAGTTACTTACGGGTAAAAATGATTATTAATAATCGTTATATTGTATTTTAATATGCTTACGATAAGATTTCGATTGAAAACACAAATCCCTTTTCATTAATATAGTACCTTATATTCAGCCACTTTTGACAAACAGTCTTTTTTGCGAATTACTGCGGATCATCTATTTATAAAAACCCAATTGTTGTTATTATTTCTTTGGCTTTATTTGCCATCTGTACCTGGTACCTTCACGACAGTACACAGTCAGCTGCCAGACGCACGTCACTCGTCAACGAGACGACCGAATCAGCGGTTGAACATCGCGTGCGCGCTGCCGCCGGCCGCCCGATCGATATCTACCAACACACTAACCTTAGCTAATCTTTCATTGTCTTACGGAAACACTAAATAATGTATTGTATGCCGCGTGTCGTGGTTTAGATTCAACCACAATACAAAAATCACGAAAATAGAAATATAAGACAGTTTAATCGTCGTATATGCCTAGGTCCGGATGATACAATGTAGTTCAAATATTATGCCAACTGAGAGATTTTTATATAATGATATTGGACAAAACTTGACATCACTATAACTATGACAAAACGACTGGGTCACAATTTTTATGATTAGTAAGTACACTTAAAGAGGTTTAATTTTCAAGTAGAATTTCGAAGGTGAAGTCTGCCAAACCGCACTGAGCCAGCATCGTAGATTAACGCCTAAAACCCTATCAGTAGAGGTCCATGTAAAGCAAACGGACAGGATATAATTCAGAGCAAATGTTATAATTACATTGAAATGTATTAAAATATAATTTATTATAATAAAATGTAAAAGTCAACTTACAAAGAACAACTCATACGTAATTTAAACACAAGTACTTAGAGGTCACAATGACGGACTTCGCGTATTCTTCTATAGTTGAAGATACTTAGGATTAGCCAAACGAATATGCACAATATCACATTTCAATATATTTAATAGGTAGTTTTAGTCGTGGGAACCTATTATTGAAACCTCAATTGTTAATATATAGTTATTAAGATATTATCTATTGGTTCTCCTAAGATGTAATAAATAAATAAATTAGAATATTGTGTATGGTGATCGATAACCATTTAGACTACAAAATAATGCTGAACTTATAAGTAGGTAAACTAAGTGTGTCATCATTGGGATGTCATGTTTCGCAGAAGTTAGTGAACAATAAACATAAGTAATTTTGCAAAATCCTATCAAAACTGTTTTAAAATACAGGAAACTCAACATTCGTTGAAAAATGTAAGAAAGCTTACTTAATTACAAAACTATCTTACAAACATTCTAAAAGTCATTCAGTCTCAATTTCCATATAAAAGTAGTTATGGGTAAGACCGGTTTTGAGTAATATCCGATTACCCTCCTTACAACCATAAAAGTAAACTATTAGAATTCTCTCGCGTGAGGTTACGTTCGATTGCAGTGCCATCTGGCGCGGTTTCAACAAGTTATACTAGTCATTGATCATTGCTTGATAGGTGAGGGTCGTTTGAGGTCTCTGGGGTGGATAATGGGAATTTTATTATTGCTAAGTTTATATTTATTGTAGCTAAAATCTTATGTAGAGCCCGTCTGTACGATAAATGAAGTGTAATGATAAACATATCATTACACTTCATTTATTAAATACACTTCATCGTTTGCATGAAACAGTAGCATAGGTATCAAATCATTTATTTATAATGGGATACTTTAGTATATAGACTCTAAGACTCCATCGTTTGCATTAGTCAGTACCATGATAGGTATTATAAAACTAATTTATGTATAATGTTAAGATACTTGCAACAGTAAATAAATTAAAATCGTCTGAAAAGTAACGCCCTTATAAAATACAAAAATAATTCCCGCCTCTACGAAATTTCTTCTCAGTTTCATATATTTCTCAGCAAAAAAACACAGATTTAAAAAATCGTGTCAGCCCGTTGAACGTTTCGTGCCCCGAAGCGAAGTTTGCACTTCAACTCCGCCCGAGCTCATTTGCAATTGAAGTCACAGCCTCTTGTCGCCTAAAAAAAAACTTCTGCAGTATTTGACAAATCCCCCGCGAGGCGTCCTCACATCCATCTTTATCGCTCCCTAATAAATTTCACACTCCGTCTCGCTCGCACACGCTGATTACTTCAGCTCCTTTCTCGTGGCTCCTCCCGTAGCTCACGTTTATTTTTCATTTCTTAGGGCGAAGAAAATTATTTTCTGTGAGCTTTGAACCCGTGGCGAGGGAAAAATGGGAAATTTGGAAAATGTAATTGGATTCTGGACTAATCTCGACGCCTCTCGTATTTTATAAGGGAGAGTGCGTGTTGAAATCGAAGTAGGTATTTATGTGTCTGTTCTAAGGTTTAATTAACCTTATAACGAGATTGCTTACTCGTATGTCAAATGGAACGAATAAAGTTTTCGTTGGTGTAATTGACGCCGCGGTCAGCAGGTAAACAGTTTGCTTTTTCCCTGTATTACTTTTTAAATTCATAAAAGTGATTTTCCTAGAATGATATGTGAGCTTGGTCATATCGTAGATCAGGTAATACCCCATATAAGGTCTATCTTTGTCATGATAATTAATGGAGGTAAAGTGCTCTCGTTGCATTTTAACCACCTTTACCTCCTAGGAGACATATAACATCTAGATTATTCATGAGTAGGTTATCGTCAAAACTGGTCTGCTTCATGCTGCTAAATATAATATATAATAACTATTATAGTTATTCCTTATTAAATAGAGTAAGTTTGACACTAAAATTACATTTTTGTGACGTGATCATGGGTCTGCAATAAAGTTATTATTATTATAATGTAATATTATGTAGATATTCTTCTAACTACTATTTTGTAAACCGGATAATTCGGGCTGAGCTTAGATAGTGGGTGTAGGGAGACCGGAGACATATCTAAGGTAGAGCTAACGGTGACGAGCGCATTGCAGTATCTCCAGACATTTTTTTATGTTACATTATAGCTTGGCAAGCATACACATAATAATATGATGTCTATACTAAACCTTTGTACCTACTTACTTTCAGTGGTAAAATATTTATATTAAACTAGCTTTTGCTCGCGGCTTCGCCCGCATGAAGAAGTTTTCCTGGATAGTAGTCTATAACTTTCCCAAGGTCTTAAACTATCTTCATACCAAATTTCGTTTTGTTATACCACATTGTATGTCACGTCTCGTTCCCGTGGGAACGGGATACAAAATATCCTATGTCCGTCTCCTGCTTTTAAGATACCTCCCAACCAATTATCAGCCAAATCGGTTCAGCCGTTCTTGAGTTATAAATAGTGTAACTAACACAACTTTCTTTAATATACATATATAGATAAAAAATATGTGTATTTAGGTCTTAGAATAAATCCATACTTTACTGTATACAAGTAGAGCTACTACTTATATCGGAGAAGCGCTTATCAAATAAATAAAAAAATAATATAATTATAAGAAATTGCGAATATTGTTGGAGGAAGAAAATAAAGAAGAAATGATGAAGTTTAATTAAGCGGCGAAAATAAAATGTAGATTTTTACAAATATTTTAAACTTTGTTTTGCTCTGTTGTTTTTTTGTTGATAATGAATTTGGTACCAACGCTGGGACACATCATGTAGTGGCGTAGCTTGAGGGACCCAGTGGATTTCGACGGCACATGAAATACAAATTTTAAGTATAGGTAAATGTAATGTCATATCTTATATTTAAAACTAACTTTTTGGGAATAATAAATTATGATTATATACCTTTTTATACGCGACGGCAAAACCCAAACTAAGTGATTGAATGATAATATAAAAGCGAACCGTGGTTTATAGGTCTCTACAGCCTTGGTCAAACAAACGGGGCGGTACAACGTGACACCGGCGGAACGATAACAGTTGCCATATTATATGAGATAATATAAAATATATAAGAGCCGTCACGTTCAGCGCTCAACATCATAGTGTCGAGCGCCAGCCGCCGTCCCACCCCGTCCGCTGTTTGACGAAAGCAAGTTCGATTCTAACACGACACAGGAAAACAATACAATATAATGTCTCCGATATGGAGATTGGCCCGCCCTATCACATCGTGGTATGGACATAAGATTGAATTGAACTGGCACTAGTTGCGTCTCTATAGAACTTCATTAAAATAATCGCGTCAGCATGTTGACTGAATATGATCATTTTCATAGCGGAGCTAGTGATAGACCTGTAGAACGTAATTACAAACAAAATAAATTGGATTGGATTGAGAACGTATTTATCAGAATAATGAGAATGGGCTAAAACCCCAATATTTGTGTAGAGCTTATATGTTTTCAAATGATTTGAAATGTCCACTGATCACAAATATAAAATTTTATTTCTGACTAGCGGACCCGACAGACTTCGTCCTGTCAAAAAGATTTGTAATATGACAGTTTTTTGTTCCTATCTATTTTATTAGTCACAATGCGATATCACTTTTGTTGAGTTTCAGAACGCGACATTACATTATTATATTCTGTGCTCCAACGCACACTACTTTGATGTTAGGAACACACCTACATTACTTAGACAACAGTGAACTTTATACAATAGCAATAAAGCTCAAATTGACTCTACGTATTAGTTAGAAAACGTTTGTATGGGATAAAGGAAAGTACTGTTTTTAGGGTTTTCCGGCAATTATTTGATATTTTCTCGCCGTAAAAACCATCCTTGAGCTTCGACGAATATTAAAAAAAAAGAATTGGCCAAATTGGTCCAGGCGTTCTTGAGTTATGCGCTTACCAACACATTTAGCGATTCATTTTTATATTATAGATAAAGGTCGTATCGTTTGTTTCATTCATACAAAACAAGTATAGTTTAATAGATGCAATCAATAACAAACAAAATAAAACCAAAAATATATTCATTGTAAATATTTTATTTCAATTACTATGAGTGCTTATTGGTAACCAATGATACAATTACGCGACACCGCGTCAAATTCTCGTAATATCTATTCGTAATGAGCCACTGGCTGTATGGGGCCGCGCCGTCGGCCGCTCCGCGACGCGACAACAAACTTCAGATTGGTTCTCGCATGGAGGCCGGTTAAAAACTATGTAATATCTAGGATCTATTTTTATAAAGTTTATCAGTAATAAAATCATTATTCTGCAATTTTGCTTAAATCCAAATATAAGTTTCATTTCAATGCCGAATAACAACAAACCGTTACTATAAATTTCCAAAAGTCATTTTTTTATACCTTAGTTCTGATTTGTAAATATGCAGCATTGATAAAACTGTAGGCATAACATTAACTTCTGTATCCTTGTGTATTCAATAGACTATTATTTATCTATAACTAATTGTCTATACACAGAGGCACACAATTCTTAGCAACTAGCTCAATGTTATAATTAGGAGCTTACCGTTCAAGTATAAATGTCACTAACGACTTAAATTAACAATGTACAGTCCGCATCGGAATGCGTCTCATCTCAAGAAGTGCCCATATAAGTACAAACACTTGGCACTTCCGTGGCTCATAAGTAGACACAAATCTTAGGTCACTTCTAATCTAACACTATAGGCGGTCCCCGACCTCGCCTGCTATGACCAGAGTCGGTTCGCTTACATGCTACGTGATGTTCACTGCAAACAATACATGTTATTGTTTGCAGTGAATTATAATTACAATTAGCTTTCGATTGAGATGATTGTACCGTTTGGCTTTGATTCCACTCGAAACACGGATAATGAATTAATTTTACGATTAAACCAGTGGCGTTGTAGTTGGGGAGGGGGGACCTCCTGCCCCGGCTGCATATTTAACGGCAAATATGTAAACAAAGAAAATTTACTTTTGTCGTATGTATCACTAGCTGAGGAGCACGTGACACTCATTTCCTGAAATCTCTTTTTTGCTCCCGCTCGTTGCTTATGAGCGACATTAACCCACGCCACGCCAATGGTTTAAACGTATTGTTTTATAACATATCCACACAGGGATATCTGCAGTCACAACTCAAACACTCGGCTTCATTCAGCCAAAAAGACAGCTCACGAAACCTGTATACGTGCACTATTTTACCACATTGTTCAACACTACACGAAGTCACTGTGATAAGGTTCAATTCTCATGAATATTTCCACTCACTAATTCGGCTTAACTAAAAGCGACTAGAACTAAAACATACAACCTAAGCAATTTCAAATTGTCATGAACTAAAAATATAACTTTATTGGCATAAATAAATCGCTATTTACAAAGTATTGCAGTAATAAAATGTTACATGTATATTGACAATATCTGTAGTTTCATTCATAATTTTAATTGAGCATAAATAAGGTGCATTTTCTTTGGAAATTGTTGCTTACTTGAGCTTATAGTTCTTAATAATAAAGAAATAAGCAATAAAGTAATAGTTATCATAAAATAAACTTTTATGATTTATAAGTATTTAAGTTATGTTGGACAAAAGGGCGATACTAAGCATTATAACGTAAGAACCATGAATGACACTACAGTTTCAGGGGCCACAACCAAGATGCCATTTTACAATCGTTAACGCTAAGGTTATGTATGAGAATGACATATCCTAACAATGGACATATCGATAGGATATCTCATTTCCATATACTTTTTTTTTGTTTTCTATTAGTGTTAACGATTACAGAAAGGCGTCTTGTCTACAGCCCGAGAATTCAATTATTATAACGTAAATTTCGTCAACATTTTTAGAATTTCAGTCAACAAAAGCCTCTTGTTCTCGATATTGATTTTAATTTAAAAAAGGTATCACATTTTTTTTCTTACGAATATGATCATTGTTTTTGTGTTCAGGCCTTGACAATAGAATATAACATCAACATAACAGCATGCAATAAAATTAGATATATATAACTTTGTATATATTTATTTGATTGTGCATTCAAATATGTGCTGTATTGTAATATTACAAGAAAGCTCTACCACTGGTAACGAGCCAAAATATAGAACCGAATTGATTAATTTCCACACGATATTCTAGCTGATCGTTTCCCTAAAATAACTTTATCTAATTTATCGTATCACTTCAGTAATAGTACCAGGGTACGCAAGTCTTTCCAAATATCTACACTAACTGTGTGTTGGCACATAGCGACGAAATTTGATATGTTGTGCGAAATGTAACCAAACAATTAACATTTTTGGTTCATTAATTTACATTGCAAGGCACTATAATATTTTTTGGTATTAACATGGGAAAGTACCGGCTGTACACAAAACAAAACACTTGTCTGGGGGTCTTAATATACCTAATACTGTGACAGTAAAATAACGAGTAACACAAATATTGAATTCGGGTCTTCACGGTACATATGGGCTCGGACAGGTTTGTTAGTAAATCCAAGTCATAATAAAACACGACTCTGTTCCGATGTCATTAGAGCACATTCTAACGCAGTGGTACCGTAAAGTCACCGTATAATGGCGCCAACACACACACAGCACTATTCCCAGTCGGCGGCGGTTTACGTGGCCGGTTCGGGCGTCTTTTCTTCGCGACCGCTGTCGGCCTCCTCGGATCAGGTCTTCCGCAACTCTACAAGCTTCACATCCTTGACGTGCAAGTTGTGCTTGGACTTGGCCGCGAACTTGATCACCGCTTGTGTTGACACCAGCGGCACGTGTCGAAGGTCCAGTCTGTATAATCAGATTACATTTTTAATTACTGTAATGGATAAAAATAATTACGGAGGCAGACGACCAACATTTTCCGTAATTTCTTTAATCAATACATTTTAGAGGGCAATTATGTCAGGTACAGACTAAGCGAACAAGTACGAGCGAATGCTACTGAACGAACGCTTAAGTATCGTACGATTTACCGAAACCAAGTATAACATACATACGGTCCCAACGGACACACAACTTATACTAATTCGCTTGGTCTAACCCAAGATGAAAGCTGTTTGAGACGAACGTTTTAGTACAATGTATATACCTAACGAGGTTGGGGCACCGCGCGAGGTGGTCCAGCGCAGCCTCCGTGAGCAGTCGACAGCCCGCTAGGGACAGCCGCTGCAGTGTGTGATGTGCCAGCTGTGCCGCGCCCGCGTCTGTCAGCCGCGCACACGACGACGCGTCGAGCTCAACCAACTTAGGCAGCGCCTGCGCATAAACATTGCACTATAGATTAACACTATCACGCACTTACCAGCACTTATCTGAGCGGTAAGACATCGATTATAACCGATGAGAGTGATAAATGATATATACCGAGCTTTGCAAAATGTAAAAAAAATATATCTTGTTTGATTACTAATCTCGTGATGAGAAATCAACCATTCACAAGAACTTTCCCTTTTATTTCTATCATGGTTTAAATGTGTGCCAACACATGCATATTTGAAAATTAAATAAATAAATAAAATTAGTTTTTATTAATATACCACAGCGCATTTGTTTACCTGTACGACGTATCGCATGGCGACGTCGGTGATATCTGTGCCAGGCAGCCGTAGTACGGCGAGTGCGGCGAGGCGCGAGGGCTCGGCGCCGGACCGCGCCGCCGCCGGGCCGAGAGTTCTCCGGCGGCGCCAGGATGCCGCGCAGCTTGGCGTCGTCCAGGCACCGCGCGAACGACAGGTCCAGCGCGGTTAGCGGTGGGCACGTCGAAGACCGCAGCGCCAGCGCCGCCTCCGCGGGTGAGCCCGCTAGTGACAGCGACCGCAGCGCTGAGGCGGC
>NW_023593857.1:0-19043 GCF_014839805.1 Manduca sexta
CTCTGTCCCTATGTCCCTTTGTATGCTTAAATCTTTAAAACTACGCAACGGATTTGATGCGGTTTTTAATAGATAGAGTGATTCAAGAGGAAGGTTTATATGTATAATATCCATTAAATAGTGGAGAAATACTGTTATTTTGTTATGTTATACCCGTACCCGTGTAACGTTCACAGTTTTTCTGTAGTGTATTTAGTATCAGCATTGCACCGGTGCGAAGCCGGGGCGGGTCGCTAGTAACCTATAATTCATACTTTTCTCATTCCCTATATCAACTTGTGCCCCTAAGCCATCGGCTGGCGACGCTCTTGCCTGATCCACCCCCTATTAAAAATAAAAACAATTTCTACAAGTGCTAATATGTAATCCCTTCCCTTGTGATTAGAGGTGTGAATGGCATAGCAAGGGGTAGATATTATCGCGTCCAATCATATCAGACATACGACACTCAGTAATGGTCTCAAGGGTATTGTGGTTGGTAACTGATTATTTGGTTTATAGAATGCTCTTTGGTTTAATACACTCACGCCTTTTGTTCTTGAAGGGGTAGGCAGAGGTGCAACCGGTGCACCATCTTTCAGCTATTGGTATTCCATTCTCGGAGGGCTTGGGCGAGTCTATCACCATATCAGAGTTGGGTAGTAGCTGGGAGGAAATAATTATAAGGATAATAGAGATATTTCATGATTCCTGAGAGGGTTATGCAGTCATATAAAAATTTAAAATAATTTATTTCTTATTTCACGAGCCTATGAAATGGAACTGCTCAAAAACTTTTTTTTTCTCTTCTCACTTTATCATGTAATGTAGTCTTTACTCTAAACTGATTGAAAAGAGCAACACCAGAGTTTCTTGCCCGTTCTTCTCTGATGAAAACTGCTTTCCGAACTGGTGGTAGAGGTAATATTGACGGAATCTAAATAATGTATAACATTTTACAGATTCAAATATCATTTGAATCTGTAAAATGTTTCCGTAATTTCAATTTGAACACACCCATGTGTATGTCAATATAAATTATGGTTCTTTGTTCCAAACCGGCTAGATAAATTTTAATAACATTTTAAGTATTTCTCAGATTAACCTAGCGGATGATAGTCAATAAAAAAACAGCTATCCATCTTCATCAAAAAAAAATATTAATTCTGATTTCATTTCTTAAATTTACAGCTACCCTATTCCCTAAGGAACATCCAGTCCATTAGCCGACAAGTGTTATTATAATGACCGGGAATCGAACCGGCAACGCGCCATATGATCTGATTAGCACCCCCGCCCTTGCGATGCTATCTCCGCACTTTACTACAAGGGTTGGCAGGAATTGGTATGTGACAGATATTTTCCCAGCGAAAGCGTCTGGTCCTAATATCAACTACTATTTATTTTATTTTTTTATTTCACCCAAAACAGGTTACAATAAAATACATTTTCAAGTATTGTCTAAAGTATTTTAACATAACTATAACTCAAAATTTCTGTTTCGGAATTAATATTAAGTATTTATGAGATATACATAGTATTAAACAGCTAACTAGATTTTTTTACAGTTATACAGGACCCAATTATAATGAATTGATAAAATGTAGATTTTTTTAGACAGAGCCACCAGTACGGCAAATTGACCCCACTACACCTGATAATAAGTGGAGTGGGGTCCAATAGAGGGTCGACTATCGACGGCTCAGCAGTCGTCACAATTATGCCGGCCTGTTGGATCCGGATATACACAGGCTGATCCCGATTTAACACCTTGTGTACGATGATCGCCATCCAGGCAGATATAAAACATATCTTACTTTACTTTAACAGTCATACACATGTAAAAATCATAACCTCTCTTCCTCTATCGGGTAAAAACAAAGTCGCATGCCCTATCCGAGGACCCAAGAGCCCACCGACGCGCTGTAACCCCACACCGCGCGGCGCGGAATAAATTATACTGAGTTTTATATCGCCTCGTTGGTGGTTCACCCTCAGATCTTATCGATGTTGTAAAATTGTAACTAAGCTGTTTAGTGAGGTGTTGTTTTACGATGGCTTTATTTGTGGAGTTTTGGTGATGGCTGAAATCATTGAATGCCGTTGCCGTTGAAAATGTTATAGGAAATGAGGTAATTGTTGGTGTCTTATCCCCCAGTGGCCGTTCTGAGCCGAGGTTCGTAACTTGTTGGTGGCTTGCTTATTATAATAATGTATTGGAAACTATTATCACATATATATTTAATTCAAAATAACTTGATAATCAATTTGTCGACAAAATAGTAAGATCCTATCCACGGATAATTTGGAAGTGCGTTGACATAGCATTTTAAATTTTAATTCAGTTTCTAGTGTCAGTATGGTTGCTTAATTTTGAAGGGTTGCGAGCGTCTAAGCGCTCACTCAAGTCTGGTGTGTACAAGGTGACCTTTGTCAGACTAACAAACGTAAAACAAGTCACTTGGTGGTAAGTCTCTCATATGTGAGAGTCCACCTAGGTAGGTACCACTGTAATATCTATTGCTTCCGCCAACCAGCAGTAGTCACTGCTGTGTTCCGATTTGAAGGACATTGTAGCCAGTGTAACTACTGGACATAATGAGACTTAACATCTCACGTCTCAGGATGACGAGCGCAGTGGAATACCAAACAATACTTTGTAATTCAAGATGTTGGATGGTGTTTCTATTGTTTAAGGGCGGTTGTATCGCTTATCATCAGGTGAACGGAAAGCTCGTCTCGTCATTCTAAGCCTAGCCTAGTACAATGGGAAGGAGTGCGAAGTCCGTAGGCTCAGGAGTCACACGCCTCTGACTTTTCGAAGTTTGTTAAATTCTTTATCAACTTCGCTCTGAAAGTTAAGAAAAATATCGTTACCTACATACCTCAGAACCTTAATAAGAATTTCGAAGGTATCCATTCCAAGTTTGCCGCCAATTAGCCAGCGCGGTGGACTGATGCCTAAACCTTGGTAGTAGGGGCAGCCGGTGCTCACTTCAATAGTGGGCAATATACTAATATAGGACTGGTATTATTATATTAACACCCATACACAACATCACGCATTTATCCCCAAAGGGATCTGCAGAGGCGCAACCAGGGCACCCACTTTTCACCAAGTGTGTTCCGTCCCATGATGTGATAGGGAACGAGCCTATCGCCATATCGGGCACAAATTCCAGACTCCGGGCTGATACTGAGCAGAAAAACCCAAACAACACTTTGCCCGACCCGGGATTCGAACTCGGGATCTCAGAGCGCTGTCGTAGTACGCATGCAGTACAACTACACTACCTAGACAGTCCAGAGATTATTATTTTAAAGATTTTTATACGGATGCGGTAGAGTTACTCTATGAATCCCTCCTAGCTGAATTTCCTGACGTCCTAGGTTCGAATCCCCGGTCGGGCCTAAAATAATTGTGACTGACTTTTTCCATCTTAAACATAACGCAATCGCAGCTCGGAGTCAGGAAGTTGTTCGGTGTGATACCCCGTGCCTCGGAAAGCACGTAAAGCCGTTGGTCCTGCACCTGATCTCTCCGGTCATGTCGGATTGCCGTCTCACCGGACTATGAGAGTGAAGGAACAGAGAGTGCACCCGTATTTTGCACACACACTTGTGCACTATAATCTGCGTACTTGGCTGATCTCCGTTGAAATTGGCCGTGCCCGAAATTCGTCTACGAGGGATTTATTCAGAAACTTATAAACAAATCCGAACAGAGCCAGGCTAAATCGTCAGTGTACAATAAACATCGGAATAATATTTACGACTTACACAGACGTCATAGTATGACACGTCAGCGGGGTCAAGTTACATTGCAACATAAGAAACCTATATTTTTATTGATCTGGAATGTGCTGCGAATTATTTATGGGGATTATGTGTCCATGATAGGGTCAGTTAAGACCTCGCATTATTATCTGACCACTAACCCCTATTCATAAACGTTATTTATCTAAGGACAGAGCATTGCTGTGATGATAACAAGTCTGTTTTTCAGTGCTGACGGTATGGCAGCCTTCGCAGTGCGTAGACATAGGGCCGTTGTGATTGGCTAATATTGAGGTGCAACTTGAATCTAGTTGGATATCAGATTAACAAAGCTGAGAAACAGACCTGTTATCACAGCAATGCTCCGTCCTTAGATAAATAACGTTTTTGAATAAGGGGATAAGTTTATACACCACGCCTCTCTTTTCAGGGGCAAGCAAAGATAATGTTAGGTCCTCTCTATAACAGCGGGACAATGCTTTCGACTTTTATTGGGCACAATTCCAGACTTCAGACTGTTATTAATTATAATTATTCAAAATTTCACAATTATTGGTGTTTTATAGGGACTTTGAAGCAATGATATTTCATATAATAAAGCTATAAAATGAGCATGCGCAATTTGAAAGCTCGAAATTTTCCTATTGGGGACAATGTTATACTTTACTAGCATTTGTCTACGAATGCGATTCCATTTCAAGAATGTGTGTTGTATGCAAACAGAATAAATTTTTCGTTTATTTTTAAACCCTCATTTAGTTACTTGCTGATTGCCTTGCTTGACAGACTCCTATATTAATTACTAATAATTAACAGTCATATTCATTTTCCAAGTTATTTGACGAATCATTCTCCAATAGGCATTACAATATGGCATATAATACTTTCTAAGAATCATCATATACTCTAAAAAAATATTTCAAATAATCCAAAGTTGGCAGGTACGCGCAGACTTGATAGCGTCCCCATAGCTCACCGCAGCGCATCCGTCGGCTCACATCCGAGCGTGATGCATCAAACCACCGATTGGAAGCGACGGAGCCCGTACAAGGGCAAGGGATGCGGTGGCTTCCCTTATATTACCTTTTGTTATAATGTATAAACAATTGATGTTTACGGACTACGGCTATACGCAATCTTAATAAAATAATGACCTATTTAAAAATTGATAATTTGTGGCAGTCGTCGGAAAACTAATTTTCGTTTGCTACCATTTTTTTAAGCTATAAAATTGAGCTTATTAAACATAAATAAAAAATGAAACCTATAGCATGAAAAAAAAGAGAATAAACCAAAAGGTCGCAAACAGAAATTGGTTGTTTGACGATTCCCACAAATTGGCAATTTTGGAATGGGTCATTATTTTAGTAAGAATGCGTATATATTATTTATATACATAAATAATCATCGAAATTCGATGTTTCTGGATATTTAAAGAGAAGTAATAAATAAGAGAGTGTAATAGAACTCAAATTTGCGATTTTTTAATTCTGTTTGACAGCGCACATATCCGAAACTGCTGAACGGATTTTACGTATCTTTTATTTTAGTTTAGTAACCATGGTAGCCTTTTACTTTTTGGCAGCAGGAAGAGACATTCTAAGGCGGATGTTCTTTTATAATCTATTCTTAACTTAGAAAATGCTCTCAATTAATAAAGGAATAATGAACATTTTCTTTTAAATTATCATAAAATTTCCGGAGTAAATTGTTACAATCCTGCATTCAACTGCGCAAAAATATGCATACAGTATTTGCTACATTTTCCCTTACCAGTAAAACTGGAGAAAACGACGCCCGCGCATGTCTGCGTTCCCACGGTTTTAGCTGATCGAACAATTACTTCATAATCGTTGAGTAAACATCATTGGATCGACAAATCTTTAAAGATTATATAATGCAGAAACGTAATATTCTTTAATAATGCCTAAATTGTTTTTAATCTATACTAATATATAAAGCTGAAGAATTTATTTGTTTGAAAGCGGTAATCTCGCAAACTTCTGAACCGAAAATGTTTCTTTTTTCATTAATAGCAAGCTATATTACTGTTGAGTACTTTTGTCCCGGGAAAACTTTTTCGGAGCCGAGCTTAGAGCCTTATTTATGACAATGTATACTTGTAACACGTTCGGGTTACGTAATCTTCGTGAAATTAGCACGGAATGATATTCTGTATCCCAATTTCTATTGTCTTAATCGTGACGCGGTGCGTTACGTGTTTGTTACACTGTCAAAACTAACTTGTGCCATAGACCTTTTATGATTGTTTTTACTTGCAACAGCTATACTGTATACTACTGTACTGTATATTACAGCTGTATAGTATTGATGCATTCATAACTAGTCATAGTTAACAGCTAATCGTTCGATGGGTCCCAGCCTTTTTAGTTGCTTAAAACAACTATGGATAATGCCATCCACATTGACGAGGCCAGTTAATTTCTGAGCGCGCGTTTCGCGGGGTAAGGAGACTGATTTTTTTTGTTGTAAGCACTGTCTATTTTGCACTAAAATATAAACAGAAGATACCACACTTTAACTGTAAGCAATTAGGAAAATTAATGAGGTGGGATATTTTTGATGCACTTATTACCAAGTTTGTTAGTTGTATATAAATTACTATTATTTAGTCTTTGGCCAAACGCGTCAGACCATTGCCAAGGTTAAGTTTTTACTTACCGGACAAGAAATACGCGCGATAAGTATTTCAAAACTACCGCGGCACATCAATGGTGCCAACATAAACAAGCATAGTTCTTAGAACCGCAAAGGAGTCTCGTTACAAAGAAGTGTTTATAAAAATATAGGTTTTATTAACCTATTGACACGTTTTGTTTGTATTAAAATATAGGAAGGGTTGGAGAGGAAAGATATAGTTTGGTGTGGTCGAATTCGTCTATACTGTTTTTAATTTGCTTTCATTTAGTACTTGAAGCCTGTTACTGGGATTTATCTGATGTCTTTCTTCATGATAAATTTGAAGGACTTACTATTGTTTCATCTTTATATTATGTTGCCTATTGGCATTTAGTACAATTTAGATTATAATCATAAGCTAGTGCTTGTATCGGAACTTATTGGATCAACTAAGGCTAACCAAAACAAAACCAAAATCCAACGACATTTCATTATTAATATTTTTTTTTATTATTAATAAATAAATGGTCCGCGATAAACATTAATTATAAAAATATATGCAACAATAATTTAATACCAGGATCCTATAAATACAAAGGGCCTGTTCTGTATCAAGAGAGCGTCGCGCAGGCGCCGCTCACGTCGACAAAACATGCGCAATGCTGACTCAGATTAGTGGAAACACCACGTTTGATTTATGCACGCCTGGTACTTTTAGCCGATGTACCACTTTCGATTGTCAAAGCAATTTAAAATTTGTTTGAACTGTTTGAAGGGAGGGGGCATCGCCGCGTTATTCTCGGTTGTTAAAGAGATCTTTTGTCGGTTATGTTAGCCTAGTAATTTTAACAGTTAACAATGACCTTTTCGGTTAAATGAAGGCTGGCTAAGAACGGAGGTTGTTTTGTTTATTACTTTTTTTGGGTAGTTTATTTATTTATTACATCAAACGTTTTTTAAATAATTCTTTTATATTTATTATATAACTTTATTCAATCTCTAAATAGCTATTTACATATTTAATTTTTAATACATATTTAATTTTCTGCAGGGAGTAGTCCACTACGCTTGCTTAGTACGGGTAGGCAGACTTCTCATGGCTTCTCCTTCTCTCCTTCATCGTTAAATCAAGCGGTAATTCACAAGGAATATACACATAACTTTAGAAACGTCAGAGTTGCGTGCCTTGGGTTTTGAACATCCGAACTTCCGTCTCGGCAGTCCGTTCAACTCCTTACTAGGTTATCGTTGCATCTCTGCTATTTCGTATGAAGAGCCAACGTTTTCTTCTAAGTAGTTTATGGCTTGAATTTTCTTATAGTCAAAATAGTATAGCGCGGCGCTTAGCAGTGGAGCAGCTTGTATTGTGGTATGAAAATTTTAGACCCATTATCAGGTGTCAAAAAACGTTACCCGACGCGTTTTGAACTAATTCATGTGTCAAACAAGTTAGTACTTTCATTTATAATAATAATATCAGCCCTGCCCACTGCTGAGCACGGGCCTCCTCTACTACTGAGAGGGATTTCATTTAACCGCCAATAAAATCCATAGCACGAGATTCCAATTTCCCTTCCTATATCATATTTCCATAACCATAAACCGACCTTTTCAACCATGACCCCCGTCGAAAAAGTCATTAACGTATAATCAATAACATCAGTATAATAATTTCCCCGACGGCCTCCCAAAGCTATTACAATAAAGAAAATTATAATATTTTTATTATATTTCGATGTTAAAATCGTTGGTCGAGCCGCGTAACATAATACGAGGAAACCAGATAGCAGACAGTATGGCGCGGACTTAACATTACTTTTTAATTTTTTTACGTTGGAATATAAACTCACAGGACTTTTATCTGTGGTAATTTTTTTGTATCGTGTGCGTTCCGCTTGTTGATGAACGGAGCTTGTCTTTGGGCGCCGAATTAGGTAATGCGTTTGTTTACGTGTCGATGGTTTATAAAAAATGTTGTCTCTGGTTTCTTTATGGTGAGGTGACGTTTATCTTGGAAGTCGTTCTAATTAATTAGATAAGATAATAGGTCCTAATCTCGAATGACTTAAATCGGTTTTTCACATTACAGTGAATCAACAATCTGTAGTGTTAAAAGATTGTTTAATTCTTTTATGGGCGTTTTGGTTATGTAAGCAAATGTTTAGAATCAATTGTCGTCGATCAATGTATTGTGTGAGTTTTTCGAATTACAAATCACCCATCATTTTGAGTTTAAAGAAATATATGGTTATTGTCTGTCGAGTCTTTAGAATACTTACTAGTGGTAGGTCTCTCGTATGTGAGAGTGCGCCTGGGTAGGTACCAACAGAATGTGTATTTCTGCCACCAAGCAGCAGTGTGTATACTCTGTTGTGTTCCGGTTTGAAGAACATTGTAACTAGTATAACTACTAGACATAATAAGATTTACCAACTCATGTCTTAAGATGGCGAGCGCAGTGGAATACCCAAACAATACTTTGCAATTCAAAGAATTGAATGGTGTTTCTACTGTTTACGGGCGGTCGTATCGCTTACCATCAGGTAAACGGCAAGCTCGTCTCGTCATTCAAAGCAATAAAAAAAAACATCCGCGTTATACAAATGTAGAGATCTCCAAAATCAAACCTAAACATCCCCAACAACCCAAATCCTAAAAAAAAACATACAAATGTTTCAAACGTCAATTAAATTCTAATTCGGTTTGCTCATTAAAGCGCGTGTCGTTTGAAACGAAACGTTCGAACCATTACGTAGAACGGAACGGTGTCGGGTGGCAAAAATATTTGTCATGTCACCAAAGGGGTTTGGGTTGTATCAAACGTTGCTATTGTTGGGTTTGGCGCTGATAATTAAGATGTTAAAGATTTCAGTCAAGTTTAAATGTAACTGGCATTGATTTGTCGTTCATGGCGTAGCTGTGTGCTTTACGCTTTGTGGTAATAATATATAATAATAATAATATCAGCCCTGTATTATATACTTGCCCACTGCTGAGCACGGGCCTCCTCTACTACTGAGGGATTAGGCCTTAGTCCACCACGCTGGCCTAGTGCGGATTGGTAGACTTTACACGATATTAAAATTCCCATAGACAACTTCTTAGGTTGCAGGTTTCCTCACAATGTTTCCTTCACCGTTAAAGCTAACGATAAATTCAGAAAGAAAACACACATGATTTTTAGAAAAGTCAGAGGTGTGTGCCCTCGGGATTTGAAACTGCGAACATTCGTCTTGGCAGTCCGTTCCACTCCCAACTAGGCTGTCGCCGCTTTGTGGTATTGGGTTTGAATCCTTTGTCGGGAAAAGTGGTGATTTTTTTCTTTTCGGTGTCGGCCCGGGGTCTGAAATTTGTGATATGCCGATAGTCTCCCTATCACATCATGCGACGGCACTGCGAAAAGTTGGTGTTCTTATTTCAACTCTGCCTATCCCTTGGTGTGGAGTGTAAAGGCGTGATGTGTTTTTGTTTTTGCTAAGCGCAAGCCACGTGGAAAGCTTTAACTGAAATGATTGTTCCGTTGTGTTTTCTTTTCGAAATAAAATGTAGCCTGTTATTAAAATAGTCTGTTATATAATCTATATGTGTGCGAAATTATATCTAAATTCGTTCAATAACTTTGCGTTTATTATTAACAAATATCGAAACGTCTTCACAAAATTGAGCATTTCTTATGTGTCTCCAGTAGAACCAGCGGGCATCTCTCTTTCGGATTCATAATGTTCCTTCTTAAATCTTTTATAAATCTAATAAACTTAATAACTTTCTGTAATAAAAAAAAAACACAATTTCCCCTAGGCCGTAAAGAATTATTAATTTCCATGCTCAAGTTATTAACATGGGTAAAGAAAAAAAAACTGAATTGAAAATCAATGAATTTTTTAAAAAAAAATGTTACAAATATTCTTTACTAACCAAAAAATTCCCACATGTCAAAGGTCAGATATAATGCGAAAATAAATTTTAACCCTTTCAGGGTCAACTAACCGAAGGGTTATCAATACAATCAACTCGACAATTCTCCGAAAAGTGACCCTTTCTCTGATTGCCTTTTCATTCGAAATTGGCAGGTAATAAAAAAAAACGTTTTTTTCGAATTTCGAAGTAATCTAAAACCGCATGCACATGTACTACTAAAAAACTTTTTGGTTTTAACAATATTGTTTTTTTTTTCGCAAAAATATCATATTTCTAGTTTAAATGTCGAACCCTATTTGTAACACATGTGTATGATCGAGGTGCTATGGAAACAAAAGGAAGTGTCAATCTTTAGTTTTTTTTTTTACAAAGAGCAATGTATTTTCAGCGGCGGCATCTATAGATGTTTATTTTAGGAATGTTCGTAATTTTATTCGAGCTACTGTTTTTCCTTATATTGTGGACATATTTTGTCTAAAGATATTATTGCACATAGTAAATAACTTCTGAGTCATTTCTATAACTCGTGTTTTGATAGAGTGAGATTGCCCGGCAAAATTCGTGCGACGGTCGTGTTCGTTGGGTTTTATTCGAATTATAATAAACTATTATTACTCTCACACGGAAGCCAGCCAAATCAGAGCTTACGGCCTGTTATTTGTAGAATGTTATTAAATATGGTAAATAATTTCTTCATCATTCCCATAACTAGTGTTCCAATGAGCCAGTAAGGCCCGGCAAAATTCTTGCGACCGTCGTGATCGACGTATTTTGTCCAAATTGTAATAAACAGTTATTACTCTTACATGGAAGAGAGCAAAAGCAGAGTTTAAGGGCTATTATTTGTAATCAAAAATGCTTTCCGAACTGAAAAATCTAAGTTCCTTCGCCCACGGGCTACTGGCAAGTAACTCGACGTTTAGAAGTCAAACGCACAATTGACGTCGGGTCGTGCGCAGAATATAGCGATATGTATTTTCGCAATTTCTATTTCTGCCAAGCACCAGTGTACTCACTGTTGGGTTCCGGTTTGAAGGACATTATAGCCAGTGTAACTACTGGATATAAGACTTAACATCTTATGTTGACGATGACGAGCGCAGTGGAATACCAAATAAACTTTGTAGTTCAAGGTGTTGGATGGTTTTTCTCCTGTTTATTGGCGGTCGTATCGCTTAAGATCAGGCGAACAGCGTGCGCATCTCGTCATTCAAAGGAAAAAAAAGTCAAAATAATTATCTTATGTAACAGCTATTTACGACGAGGTGTGCGTACAAACGTTCGCATCGATTGTCATTCCAGTTGGCGAAGAGCCTAACAATCATCTTTTCTTTATTAAAAAGAGCATTAAATAACGTACAGTACATTTATAATACAAAAGAATTCAGTATAAGAACGTATGTTTACGTTCTATCTTAAATGGTTTTGTATCAAATATACACATAAGTACGCATGTATTTTCTATCTTGGAAGTTAGGACTTGTACCGAAACGTTTTTCCACAGGATCAAGCGCGAAAATAAATCATTCTGATATAAACACAAATAAAACAACCAATTAATAAACACGAGATATTTAAATATAAAATGTCAACGCATTGCGTTCAATTACTGCCCATTTAGTGCGGACCGCGGCCCGGACAGATGGAACGGCTCTGGCAACTATTTAGTTTAGATGTCTCGTTAGTCGTTCATTACATTAGTGGTGGGCCAGGGAGGGAGTCGGGAATGTTGTGGGAGCTCGACCCGACAAGGGCCCTATTAGTGTGAAAAGTTCTTGTAAGTTTGCGTTGTGTTACGAAATTTAGTTTTTATGATGACTTTTAGTTGAAAATGTCATGATAATTAGTGACTTTTATAACATTGACATATCTGCAAATTATTATTATATTATTATATATATCTGCAAATAAGCTCAGTAATTAGCAAGCTTATTTTAATCCAACATTAATCAAAATCAATGGCTTATAGTATGTATTGAAAAACTTAAAGATATTTTTATTTTTACAAGCGTCATGTTCATGTTATTTTAATAGGGTAAAGTAACATCAATATCCGTTATAAAGTATTTTTGGGTCGTTTATTAAAATTGTAATACCGATGCATATGCCCTCTAATAGATAGCAACATTTTTAATAAGACATTAGCTTAGTTAAATTGTGTGTAATGAATTGTAAAAAAAATTGTTAAGCGTTCCCCCGCAAAATGAATGCCCAGATCCACTCGCGCAATTCACTGACAAATTTAAATATGCTGTTCCCAAAACTGAACATCAAGTCATTACATCAAACAAAAGCAATTTTTCAAAAGCAAATGTTAATTGGTGGAACGGAATGAGATAAACATGGCTGCCAACGCGAGTAAGACGTCAATCAACTGTCAACGAAGTTGTTCCAATTCTATGCGCTCCTGGTACTGCCAGATATAATGTACCGGGATTTTGAGGTGTTTTTTTTTTACAATCCTGTGTTTTCCCGTCGGTACGACTTTAACTTTAATGTTGGAATGCGACTTACTTTTTTCTAGTTTTGTATCAGAATACAGACAACATTTTTAAAATGTTTCATATGAAAAAAATTAAAAAGGTATCAAAACAAAAAATAATTAATTTTCATTTATTAGATGAATCATAATACAACTATTCATCAACCAATAATTATGTTGGCAAACGCAAATTACACCAACACAAATATTCAAATGAAAGTCCCTCATTTCAAGGTTCTTTGGCATTGAGGTTGGTGAATGGTGATTATTAGTTAAAGTATAATACAAATCAAATTAATTAGGGAACAATATTATCTTCATTATTGTAGTATGGTTAGTATAAATAAGATTTTCTATTATGATTTTCTCGGCCTAGATTCATCACAATTAGTTGACGTTAGAAAAGCGGCCTATAGCAAAAATAAATCAAATTCTGTAGGTAACGTACTTGAATAAGTGTATTGAGCTAAACCCACACTGAAGTAGGATAATGGTAGATGGAAGAAGGCCCCACTAAGTATGTATAAAGATGGGGTAAAATTTGGGGTAAGATTTTTGACAATCGCGTTATTTACAAAGGCGTTTGGTGTGGTCTGATCTGGTTGCGCTGGTCGCCGGCGACCAAGACGACCTTAGAGAATCCAGACCCTAAGGTTTCCCTACCTGATAACAGTAATTTTGTATAAACAATTTATAATATCTATTTTATTGCTTCAAACAAAACTGCTGCGACTATTATGAATATTCCAAATTTAAATTTAGTTCAATTATTTAAATGTCACAACAATTTAAAAGTACAGATAAAGGTCAAACGTATTACACTGCGTGTGTCATTGTTCATCGGAATCCGTCGAGTCACAGCATGTATCATTTCATGACTACCCCCTTAGTCACCGAATGTATTAAAAATTGCAAATATATCTCTTAAAGTCGTCAACTCAATTACATTCATGAGAATATGACAATCTTCCGAGTTACTTGGATAATGGCTGCTAAAACTTATAATTACTTAAAGACATGTGCTGGCCGACTAAACCAAGGTAGTATTGGTATCTCATAGAAAATAAACATCAAGAGAACGCTTGCTGTCGCGTTTGGTATTATTCTTCTGTTTTTTGGGTATCCATGGGCAGTAGACATTACAAATCAGGTGATACAATTGCTTGAATTTTCCGGTCTAAGCTACTATAAAATAATAGCACGGAAAGAGTATGTATGCATTGGAATATTCTAGGCTCGATTCTCAGGTCACAACAGTTTTTTTGACTATTTAAGATATTGGAATTGACACCCCATCAAGCTATATTTTGACTGATAGTAAAATCCAAGCGAAATTCCGTACATGACGATTTAAGTATGTTAACCGTGCAATATTCTTATAGTTTCCCGATCTTTGTATCCTTATGATCCTATCCTATCCAAATAACTCAACATTGGCTAAATGCATCTAAACTGCAAAGCCAAAAAGGAAAAAAAAGTATGTAAACATTTGGCGTGAATTGATAGTGTACTAATAATAGAAAGTACAATAAATATTATTATCATAAACTGTAGATATCCAATCAATAATCAGGATAATGACATACCCCAATACCAGGACAGCATACAATGCTAGGAGACCGCAAGTTCACACATTAGGCGGCGACCGCAGCGTCTAATACACGTATGTATGTCGTTGCGGTTGGCCACACCGCTCCGCTCACACGAATATACTATTTTATGGAAAGTCTAATGAAGGCTAGAAAATGTGACAGGATTTCTATATGGCTTCTTGTGGAACCAGTTAGCGTAACCAGTACTTTACACAAGTATTTTTGTAATGAAAAATTGGTTTGATAAATTCCGGTCGAACTTTAAGACTGGCACAAAACAATTATATTATCTACATAATTTTGCAAATGTAGAGGGATAACTGCTTAAAAACGAAAGTGTATAGTTGTACCATTTAGAGAGGCTCATTCTCTGTTGAAATACAATATACTTAATTTTTCAAATATGTAGATTGCAGAGGAAAATTGCTTCAAAAGTAATAGAGTTGTATTATGTAGATAGGTTCGTTCTCTGTTACGTGTTTTTTTTAAAGGTGTGTGCATAATGATATATCATGTTTACGCGAATGTTAGACATTAAAATTAAACTAAAAAACTGGTTATTTTTAAGGTATGTGGATTAAAATGGGTCTTAAATTTCTAAATGGTTTTTCGATCAATGCCACTTAATAAGAAGTACATTAAAATCTATAAAAAATCAACTATTGATATTAAAAATGTCAAAAACGTTAACCCTTTTCGCCTTACGACACAATACTTATTAAACATAATTCAATTTCAATATTTAATATAAAAATTCTCAAGACGTATAAATGTCAGAATTCACATGCTTTAAAAAAACTTAATACAAAGGTCAAAGGGCTTAACCCTTTCGGTTAACCACAAAACATTTTAAGAAAGAATGAAAAGAAATTTTGGAAAAATATTTTTTTTAGAAAAATATTGTACCCTACTATAATCAATCTTTGCTTATTTATTGTTATGAAAAGTGTTTTTTTTTTGTTGATTACATTTATTTGTAATATTTTAACCCTTTTGGTACTGCGTAAGTTCAAAGGTCTCAATTCTCAAGGGGTCACGTATTAACTTTTACCATTTTTATTGCTTTTCCTTTAAGAATTGAGTACCCTTTCTTAACAATTATTTATATTTTTACCATTTTACAATAACGGTTAACATTTTTATATTTTATGAAATTTAGGTCACGTCACATTTCTCAAGGGTTATGTCATAGTTTATTCTTTCTTGCTTCAACCTTAAAAAAACATTTCTATATTAAAAAAATAATAGAAAAAAAGGTATTTCGTACATTGAAAGAAAATTTTATTATAACGCATTATTTAGTTAAATAAATTTTATTTAAATAGCATAAAATATTTTTTTCGGACTTTAATAATTATTATTTGTAAGTACCTATTATTAATTTATTACATATGAAATAATAATGTAACTAATGACTAATTAATTTCATGAGTCAGTTTTTCATGACAGTGTGCGCGCGCACCGTAAAACTCTCAACATTTTTCCATAACGCGGCAAAGAAGTATAACTTCAAAAATAAGGTTTATTCCAATCTCAATACTGTCCAGAAAAAGCATCTTTTATACAAAGTAATTGAAGATACTTAAAAGATAATCGGCGGTCGGCAAGGCCCCTGCGCGTGACGTATGGACGCGGGCAGCCGTGAGCACTTAAGTGTTGGTAAACAGCGGGAGTCACATACACTTGATTTGCACTTGGTTTTGTATGGTGTTATATTATATTTTGATAAAGTTGCAGTGGAGTTACATTTTGGAATCATGTGTTTTGGAATATGTAAGCTAGTTTTAGTATACTAAACAATTTTGATTATGTACCTTGGTCAAGAGGCGATCAACTATTTGTCAACAATTAAAAGAAAATCTGATTCTTTCCAAATTCAAAAATATAATTGTACATTTTAAATAAAAAAAAGTTTTATGATTATAAACATAATTTGCTTCATCAATTTACATCAATATTACCAATCTAATTTATATGAAAAGGTATCAAAAGTACTACCCCATAAGCCACAAAATTTAACCCACCCCAATTTTACCCCAATGTTTGCGCATCAAAAGTACCAAGGCAGCAGGGGCGGTTGGGAGTGGTCGGCAAACAAACGGCGCCGGCGGGACGGCGCTGCCACCTACCGGGGTAGCTTACCACCTTGTGGGACTTAAGACTAGGAAATCGTGGCAAAAGGATATTTTAAAATACCATTCCAGGTGTGCAAGTGTACCTGAGCTTTTGTACCGGAGAAATTAATCAGGAAAAATTTATCCTAGTAACTGGATTAAGTTGTGTAAAAATGTGATCAAATCCATGTCGGAATTGGGCACCAATTAGTCTAAGCCGATATTAACACATGCTCAATATTTTGTAAAAATATTAGCACGCAGTGACGTTTCAAAAGATTAAAGTTAAACGTTCAGACAGCCAGACAATGCAATAGAAACTTGCTAATGAGAATGCTCACGTTTTCTTTCAGTTAGTAAAAACGTATTTTAATTTTTTACATAATTCATGAGCAACCAACTACAAAATAGATTTAAGTGATGTACTTAAATTAAACAAATATCTAAACTTAAGACCATAAAATGTATGATCATTAACTGTTAAATGCCTTAGAAAAATAATTAATTTCCTCCATTATCCAAAACCTTATTGTATATTGGACAAATATTATAATGTAGACGATCGCGCGTCCCAAAACCCGCCATTACACTGTTTGTGCTATTAAAAGGGGCCAACGCAAACACAAATAGGCATTCACTCTGTTTGGAGAACGATGAACGTAATAGGGTACTGCGAATTTCGTAAATATGACAATTGACATGAAAATTGAAGTTTGATTTTGAGGTTTTGTGCTCAGTTAGTAGGTCCGACGATTTGTGATTTTCTAACAATGGAAATTATGCAGTCCGATATATACATTCTCATCCCCCATAAGACAACCAATAATTTAAGCTAAGTGACTTAGTGCATCAGATGCACTTCTGCCTTTCCTTAGGGATAATAAGTTTTGCCTTTGACGTTTGAAATCCTTCATTTTTTATTATATTCCGTCACTTTATTGTTTTCTGTCACTTTAAGGCATGGATGTATGTATATGTACTTGGTAGTATGTAAGAGTTATGAAATTAAATTAAAAGTTGACGTAGACATCTTTACCCATGTAATGTTATAAACTTATTATGTATGTTATAAATTTCCTACCTCTATGGTTCCAGCAATAAATATTTGTTTTTTTTTTTGATAATTAAGACCTCATATCGTACAAAAACAAAATAACAGTTAAATTATTCTTGCCAAAAACCTTATTTATTAGAGCATCAATTACCAGGGCAACATAAATGCGGTGCACGTCAAATTATGATAACAAGCGAGTACAGGGGGATGTGAAATTTGACGTCGGAATAATTAATTCCATTTGCGAGCGCGTGCCGGTGCGCGTCGTAATTACCGAGGTGGATTAGTAACACGCGCAGCTCTTGTTTACCTGGTATTTATGTATACCCAAATTTATATATTGTGTTACATACACTGGTACTGTGAGCATGAGGTTCTGACTTCTGGGTTCAAATCCCAAGTTAGCCGACACTATAAATTGTTTTTAACGGTATATCTCGAATTATGTTCCCCAAAACTAATGTCAGACATATATAAAATAGGTGGGATTATTACTGCATCATGCTTGAACCGCCGGGAGTTTTGTCGATCCCATGGGTAAGAGTAAACGCAGGCGGAAGCCAATAATTCATACACTTCTCTATGTCTATCCTTTCCTTTAAGGTCAGAAAGGCGTCCAAAGATCTTTTTGGAATTGTAGGTGTTTAGGGGTAATGTTAATCATCATGATTATCATTGGATAAATACAAAAATAATGACTTAGAATTATTAGTTACAATTAGCTTAGAAGTAAATACTTTCCCCTATCACAATTACTGCTATTTAAATTATAAGATAAATTGATTTACGATTATGTTATGGAAATTTAAGTATAGTACAATCAAGCCGACATTATATATACACGAAGCTGTTTTGTTGTAAATATAGAGTTGGTAAGTCGCAGGACTAGCAACCGCAAAGGCGGCGCGTCGAAACCACACCGCCCGTCGCCGCTGCGGACAACCGCTGTAATAATAGGAATTATGGATGCTGTGATTCACTGACTAATACAGTAATATGATTTAGAAGTATTTCATATTAGATTAATTCAAAATGTTAAGCTGTGAGGATTTGGATTCAAATATTTGCAGATCCGCATGGTTTTGGTAATTGTGAAGAGGCAATTCTCTTTGGCCGAAAATTATGGCTTTATACTGCTGATACTGGTAACTTCAGTAGGATTAATGTGCTGAAAAAAATACATATTTATAATAAATAAAATGTCCACAATCTCATGTTGTCTATTTGACTATAAAAATGGCAAATACTGTTTAATACCTACGTAATTGAACTCAATAAAAACCGAAAATCTCTACTAAATCTAACACTGAATTTAATCCCAATCAGCAAACCTCAAGCCATTCTCATTAACATTTCCCCTATCAATCAAAAATGATACTAGCATGAACAGTTAACAAAAGCCAATGGAAACTCGGTAACGCAGGTGGAGCATAAAGCTTGGTCGCGGGACGTGCGTTCGTCACCCGACACCGACAGACGAGCCACTG
>NW_023593858.1:0-19040 GCF_014839805.1 Manduca sexta
ATTTAGTACCCTATGTGCCGTGGAAGCAAAGGCGAAAACAACTCCGACAGAACGTTTTGTGGGTAAGCTTTCATAAAGAAATTAAGCACTATTATAAAATAATAAACACCTCTATAGGTAGTTAATTATTTTATTTTAATTTCGATTACAATTTTAAAATGTTTGTGCATAATATATGGATATATTTTCCTAATAAGTGCATTAAGATAAAAGTGCAGTAAGTAATAAAATTGAATATATTCAAAATGGACCTACGTTTATATTTAATATATTTTAAATTTAATATCAATAAGTTACTTTCTTAACTTCGTATCACGAAAAATATAATTATAAAGATTTTTGATTTAAACATTAAACAATAAATTTGTGAATTTGGATAATATTGCAATTATTAAGTAATAAATATATAGAACGTAATTTTATATTTTTTTTTAGTTTTCACAATTTAGGATTTTAATTTTAGAACAGAAAAACGCCTTTTGTCGATACGAGTTTAAGAAAGATACACAACTATCTACGTATATAGAATATTATTGGATAAATTAAATTTATTAATTCTGCACTTGACAGCTGAAAGAATCTGAAATAACAACTAAACAATACATATAACATTGTTTTAATTTAATTGAAATAAATTATTAATTGATTTTTATTAATTGAACTAAATTTAATTTTATCATAATAAGAAGTCTCTTCATAAATTAGTAATAATATCATACTTGTAAGAACTGCTTAATAAATGATGACGAATAAAATAATATACAATGGTCCTTATCAGCTTTCACTTGCACAATTATGGAGTAGGGTTGCTTACATTAAGAGAAAAATATTTAAATATGTCTCTCTAGTGTGCATAATATACGTGCTCAAGAATTCTAAAGCAATAAAATCAAAAACCAAAAATTATAAAAATTACTTCATAATTTTTAATTAAGCGGGACCCATTATTTCGACATTCGTCATTACTTCATTTTAAAACAAAATGACGCGCAGCTACATTTTATTTTCGAATTCAAGTGGGCACATAACCTATATTGCTAATAATAAAAGCAGTGCGCCATAAATTTTAACCACAAACGTTATAGGGTGCCATCTTTAAATCGATGTCATTTAACTGTCAATTGCGTGATGTAAACTAAATAGCGTCTTCTGATTGGTTGTTGTGTAGGGGCCCGCTGAGTAGGGTAACACATTATTTTAATTTGGGGCCACTTTGCGCATATCGCCCATTGTGACAGTGATTCTGGGGTTGCCTCTATGGCTGCTAGTCATTTTAATCGCAGTCCATTATTATATCATTGTTTGTCTTTTTCTTTTGCATTTTGGATTTTTCTATTGTTGACTTACAATGGAATATTATAAAACACTGACCGCACATTGGCGATATTATAAGCACAAAATATACAACACAAATAAAAAAAAGGTTTAAATAAACATTTTATTCGTTAAATAATTATGAAAATTATATAATTAACCAATAAATCGTACATCTCTAACAATCAAATGCATCAGAGTAAAAAAAACATCAACATTATTTCTGTAATTTTTTGACGACGTAGAAACTGAACGGACTGAGCAACATGCGGGAAATGAACCACTCTGTACTCTATAGGAAGAAACATAGGGTTTACGCGACTAATATTTATGTCCTTTTTACAGTCTAGGGCGTAGACATTCTATTCATTTGTGAGTAGGACGATAACTTGACTGAGGCTAGTAAATACTATTGATATTAAACGATGGAGTATCGTCAAAAAATGTCAAAAATAATTTATGCAACTTCTTTTCAATCATACAAGCGAATATACTAAGCGTACAACTACATTAATGTAAAGTCTTTCTTTACTAACAAAAAAACATTCATATTATAATATGACAGTATACTGTCACACCGTTGACTAGGGTCAATTGCCTACCCATTACAATCACGACTAGGTGCCTAACACTGAGAATTCAAAAAATCTAGACGTATAACCAGGAGCGGATCTAGTTTGATCTATCATCTTGAAGTGCTTAAGTTAAATGACTCCATTTTTGGAATTTTTACTATGGATTATTAAGTAAAAGTTATTAAGGAATATTTTCCCCCAGTCTCCTCGGAGTTACACCAACCTCGCTAGATCCGCTGCTGGGAACATTAATTAAATAAAGTGTGTGACTATCTCGTTATTTATTCTTTGGGTAAAGCGCTATCACTTTTCCCCCTAGAGTAGACCCTATAAGCCGATTTCGAGCCCAACATTCTATCGAGGAGACTATGTTTCGCCCGCCGCCTCAAAGCCAGTACTTCACGACACAAGTCGTGAAAGACATCCCCAACCGGATGCACCTGTTCCGCGGCAGCCACCTCCGCAAAACCACATTCGAAATCTTTAGCTAAGATCTCACCCTCTTCCGGACTCACCTGTAAAACAAAACTTGTAAATACCAGGACTAACATGGACCTGAATTAAGGTACACTTCCACCACGACGCAGTAGCTTCATTGGGGTAATGTTTGAACCAGTTCCAAAAATAAATGTCTTCGTCGTATCTTGCTAGACTAGAAACCGAGCGAGCAACCTCCTGATATAATAGTTATGATTTATAGACATCTGGTTTCCGTCATCGAAGAATGCATTGTGATAAAGATGTGATATGTACACGTAGTAAATAAATCCTGTAAATAATACGTGTCGTCGTCCAAACGATTTTTATACAAAAACGAAAATTCTTTTTACACGTGACCGAACATACGTTTGGCACATGCGTTCAATTTAAAATGGAAAATCTGGATATATCACATTACAATACATTTCGGTTCGTAGTAGCATTGCCATCTATCCCCGGATAACAAGCATGACAGGGGACAGCCGAATAAAGAAAAGCGAATCATTCAATATTATATTCCTATTGTTGTTAATAATAATTTCATGCATGTGTCATACTTTCTGACAACGTTTTGTGTGGAATTATTGTTTTTAATTATACCTTAATAGTTTGTTAAACGATTAGTACAACATATCCCGTTGTTATTTTGTCTATGGCATACCTGCCGCAAGTGTACCATATCAGCCTTATTGCCAACCAGTGTTAGCGGTATCTCGGGCTGGAGGATCTGTTTGGCTCTGCGGACATAGTTGAACGACTCTCTGTCTGTTATGGAATATACGAGGAACAAACCATCCGCCCACTGGGCTATGTCGCTAGATGGTAACTCGTCTATGCTCTGGAAAAGAAACATCTGGTAAAAATAACAGCCAATTAACCGTGTTTGCAAAATTAAAATAACATAAATAGTTGTAGTTAATTGCCGACCCTGCAACAAGTTTTGGGTATAATCGAGGTTCTAGTACGATGGTGGGTGCAAGGACGACGTTGAGTTGAGGCGAAGGTGTCACTAGACTGCATTCTGAACAAATATAATATAATAAGTTATATTAAACTATTTAAGCAAGTCCACGTCTCGATTTCTGAACATATTATATTATTTAATTTCCAATGGGGAGAGAAAATAGAGCTTCTATAGCGTAAGCCCGATCTTTGCATCATCTGTTTCAACTTCCCTAAGGTTATAGTCATGACACCAACAAAAATACAAGTTACTGAGAAATGAAATAAGCGCAGAATTAGGATATATACTTAACTCTAAACAAAAGATAACCGCCGCACCATATGCAGTTTTAATATTATCTATGGAATACAAATTTTAATATTTATGTAGTGATCGAGCTGTTTCCAATTCTATCTATCTGTATTAAACTAAGGCACTAATTAATTATTTGCTTTAAAGCTTTGAAGAGCACATTGAAATTATTTCAATACATTTAGTGAGATGAACAAACAAACTTACAAATAAAATACATAGTATGTCTCATGATTATAAGATATGTATGAAATTATTTCTTATTTAAAAGTTGATTAAATCAGTCGAGTTAAAGGAAGTCAGGGAGAAAACAATGGGAGCTGCTCGCTCGACTGTTCCGATTAAGCTACCCGAAAAGGACGATAATGGGAATGGTCGGTCTACAGCTGTGCTAGACGCCAAAAGCATCCTTTAGAGTTCGACATCATCTTAGCCTTGTACAGAAAGGGACCGCAAAACAACTATTCACCCTTAGCAGTGGTAGCGATACTGCGCTTTTCCTCGCACAAAATAAAGTTGATTTTATATTATAGATATTTAATGAACAGTATAACACGTTTAAGACGATTTTAAAAAGACCCCGCCAAAATGCGTTACGAGAAACGTATAATGCGGAAAAGGGAAAAATTTAACGAACTATGTATTAATTTTGTGTAAGTGTCGAATTATACGTTTATAAAGTTGTTAGAGTTATTATAATGTATATCATGTATTTGTAAATTGCGTTACATCCTAGTGTAATTATTTATAAATATATTAAGTACTTAACAAAAGTGTTCATCTAATGCTAACTAGTTGATGAACAAAGGCCAGTCATCCAATCTCGAGATTGTTAGTTGATTATAGGGAGCAGGCAGGATTATTTACAGGGATTTACAGGGAGCGATCTTAGGTTCTTGAAGAGACGTGAGTTTTTCGTTATTGCAACCCCTAACTCACTTTACTTTTTGACCCA
The DNA here is from genome assembly GCF_014839805.1 of Manduca sexta. NCBI lineage: Eukaryota > Metazoa > Arthropoda > Insecta > Lepidoptera > Sphingidae > Manduca > Manduca sexta. Next base: position 4,580 of record NW_023593858.1, read on the forward strand.
CAGTAAGGTGTTCGAATGTTGTAACCAAAAAATATAAAATTGCTCCAGGAGAAAGAACAGTTGGCAAAAATATTTATAACATACATTTTTTAGTTTTAAATGTATTGTAAATATTTTATTATTGTCATTAAATTTTAGGATTTTTAATCTGTCACCCTCGGGGCCTAAAACGTCGATGCCGGCCGCCATTGCTAGTGACGTCATCGCACATAAATATTGCATCGTAGCTTATCTAAGTGCTGTGTGATTGTATCTTACGATATTCGAACTGGATAGTAGGTATAATTTATGAAAATATGTCTCAAGTTGCAGGGACTAACTATGTGTATTAAACGTATCCTATTAAGCTGTTTTCATTGTATTTGAAAATAAGGTGGACAATTTCCAAAATGTAATAAAAAATTAAAAATCTATGTTAACTTAGTACAAAAGAAAAGTCCTTTCGTGGTCCGGCTGGGTAAGAACGACTGTAAAGTATACCTTAGAATAGGTATGTATACCTGCTACTCAACATCATAGTATACACTTTTATACTCCTTACCCTTGATTACCACCAGCTCTCGAACATCCGTAGCGTCAAAACAATTTCGGGTCCATTGCCAGTTTTCGCATAGACAAGTGTGAAGAATCTAGTCTCCGGAATACTCGCTGAATAAATGTAATTACGACTAATTAAAACCAACGTTATCGCACTCATGCCCCAGTACGGTAGCTTCAAAATAATTTTACCCAAGAAAAAATTGTGGTGGTGTCCCGCAAGAACTTTATTACAATCCCGGGCATGTCAACTCTATCACGATATTGATAAAACTAATAAAAGTTAAAATATAAAGCCTATATAAATACAAAATATGCCACAATTATAGCGGATACGTATAACTTATCAAAAATATTTCGAGTAACATTCGCAATAGTCCTCTAGTAGAATATAAGCATCTCTTATAAAAGATTATACAATCAAGCAGTCAGGCTTGCGTAAGCTTGTGTGATATGGAATGGAAAAAAGAAAACAAAAGCAATTTTATTTAATATCTACTCTGGTTAATGAATTACCTGAAGACGGGTTCTCACAGGGCGTCTTTGACAATACGTTAATAAATAAAACCATCGACGGTTAAGTGACACATTTTCGACACTAAGTTTCATACATATTTAAAATCAACACTGTTTTTCTATCTTTTGATAACCAAATTATTTTTTCCCAAAAAAAATGACATTTAAGTTAATTAGCATTTCAATTGTCTCTTTCCCTCCACTAACATTGTTGTAAAAAAGCTTTGGCTTTTGTTTTATGATTTTTTAACTCTTCGTAATTTACTGCGAATATGGGGTGTGCGTGAGTATATTTATAACTGAAAATGTGATATCTCGCCCCCACGAACTCTGTTTACAGTAGTTGTGGTGGCATTAGGACGTGTAAAATTAAGATAAATTTTTATTAATATTTATATTGTCCGAAATTAAAACATTTGTTAAAATCTGCTGTTGGAGCTGCTCAATGTGTTTTTTCGACAAAACACGAAGCCCGTTTCATTTAGTAACGTAATGTCAAAACGGCTTTGTAGAGACTTACTATCTAGTATTATTAACACATAAAATATTTACTTTAAATACTGAATAATCTGTTCATAATCTTACCAACTTCCAGAACTTTGGAACTTTAAAACAACACACTGACCGCACGAAAACTAACTAGAAAGAACCAAGGAACTGAACTGTTATTTTACGATACTTATTGAAATTTAAAATTCCGACCGTTATACAATTCGATATCAATGACGGCGATGTCGACGGAACAAGCAGTTGTCAGAAACTGAGCCGGACACTGCCGCGCCGGACGGAAGCGCGGATGCACACATACAACCTAGATGCATCAGAAGCGATATATCACCTATGTACGTACATTATAATATCTACAAATATCAATATCAAATATTTTACATTGGTAATTAAGATGTAAATCTATCTGATATTCATTAAAGAAGGTAGGAGGTACAAACTATATTATGATATTAACAACACGGGTATCACACACACATACACAAAACATCACGCATTTATCTCCGAAGGGGTATGCAGAGGTAAACAGGTAACCAGGGCACCCACTTATTGCCAAGGGTGTTTCGTCCCATGATGTGATAGGGGGCAAACGTACCCCCTATATACCGGACACAAATTTCAGAATATAGGCTGATACTGAGCAAAAAATACAAATATCACTTTGCCCGACCCGAGATTTGAACCCAGGACCTCAGAGCGCTGTTGTGCCGCGCATGCAGTACAACACCACGGAGGCAGTGTAATTTCTAAAATCAATAATTACAAATTCTATAAATTCGGCATAAATATCACATGAATGCATTGTTACTATTCCTGTTTGTTATTAATATTTTATTGAATCTATTGATATAGAAAAGGTAATGCTCTACCAAGGTTTCTATTGAGAAACCTTCGTAGAGTATTAACTTTTCCAATTAATTAATGCAATGTTTTTCTCGGAAGAGGCACTCAATCGGTGCACTTAAGTACGAATTACATGTACGTATTTCATTATAAGCAGTGAATTGGAAACAAATTCTAAATTATATGTGTCTTTGAATATTATCTCATTTATCTCGTAAAAATACAGTGGGATCTTTAAACGGAAAAACGTTTTTCATTGATCGGTAGCTGCTCCTATTTATTTTATTTAGGTGGTCATTTAGCCAGCTATATAAGTTCGTTGTGGCCTGCTTTGTATATTCACACAGCAATAGATCAGAATGTATTCTTTTGCTTCTAAGGTATCAACTATTAATCATGAGAAGCTCGAAAAGGGGTGGAGGTAAGATTTAGTAGCTATTTTAAATACGCGATTATTTAACCGAGAACCGGTACCCGATCAATTATTTGTTTTTCATATAATTAAATCTCTAAAACTACGTATCACTAAAAGGGAAGGTATTAAAAAGTTGCTAAAATCTTCAAGTGATTAATAACTAAACCCTAATATATTCAGGGGTAAAGTACATTTTACAGGCCGTTGGCGATGTTCATGAACATATGTTATAGTCATAAAATTTCGTAATATTCGGAAAAATGCAGTATTTATATGAGTTTAAAACTTTTTAAAATTTTTATGTTGACGGTCCGATCTACGCAGAATGAGCTCACAGTGTCTTGAGGTCTGGCAGCCATTTATATGAGTTTTTAGGAAAAAGCTACCTAACGGGCTGTACGTGTATTGCTAGCTAGGGCTGACGCGTCGCGTTTTAATAAAATCTAAATTATAAAAGATAAACTGTATAGGTACCCCGAAAAAAGGTAATTAAATCTAAGCCCAAAATTGCTGACGTTATATGCGGGGTTCGGGTAAATGTTTATTAAAGAATGTATTTTTTAATTCGGAGAAACGTTTTTAACATAGTGAATTGCAGTAAGCAATCCTCCCGTCTGTAGCGATGACTGCCTTTGATCAGTAGCAACTCAAATTAATACATAATAATCAATAGAATTACAAATTACTGCGGGTTATTGCGGGGATGTTACGTCTCGTACACAAAACTAGAACACAACGGTAGGCATTAGGTGTAGGTACTCGAAAAATGCTTCTTATGGGCTCTAGAAATTACTTACTGTTTTTTTTAATGTGATAATTATCAATTTTAATTCATAGCTGAAAAATACTCAAAGAAATGATATAAGTGTTATCCGAATGTATAATTAATTATTTCGTTTTCCAAGTAGCCCCATATTTATACAAAAATGAAACATTTCGTTAACTATATTTAATTATTGAAACATCTGACCCAGTTTTTGAAATCGAACTTTATATTGAAGACGGTTAATATTATCAAAAATAATTTAATGATTATTGATTAAACCGTCTTGAATTTAATCTGTAAATGAAAACCAGCATTTTCCTTACGTACATGAAATTCGTAATTCACTTACATGAAAATAAAAAAGAAATCCCTGGCAAAGAGAATAGACGCTTACGGTAGAGTACAGTAGTCGTAGTCCCATATGCTTTATTGGTATGAGGATATTAATTTAAAATATAACAGTATTTTCTGATTTTATGATGTATTGCAAATATAACATATCTTCTATATATATAAAAATGAATCCCTATTTCCCTTGGTCACGCCATCACGCGTGAACGGCTGGACTGATTTCACCTTTTTTTTTTGTTGTGTTTGTTATTGTCAAGAGAAGGTTCTTACGACAGAAAAAAATAAAAAAAATGCGCGGAAAATTTGAAAATTTAAGAAAACTTAACGAAAATATGAATTTTATATAACTGTAAATTGTTTGAAATTGCAAATTCATAGTTAAGACGGGACAACGTCAGTCGGGTCAACTAGTTATTATAATAGTTTTATGTCCTTATTAATAATTATTTTTTAATTAACTACTTACTTCTTATTCTTTTTCGTTATTTATATCTGAGAAGTAAGTAATTAGATTTAAATTTGTTTTTTCCGTTTATCATAAAAAGAAATGACTTTCAAGTGTTTGATGTGGTATTAAAAACTAATAACTATGGTAATAATTTCTTTTGTATTACTCTTACCTTAAGAGGAATACAAAAGAATATTATAACACGGCATCTATATTTCATCAACACTGGGGTATCAATCTATACTTTTAGTATGACTAATTGACATTGAAATAAAACTAAAAACTATTTAAACGGATTTTATCGCGGTTTTTTATATTATTATTTTCTCCCGACGTTTCGAAGACTTTGCAGCCTTCATGGTCACGGGGGGGACTGAGGTGTTGTTCATCCGTAAAGTCAAAGTTACAATATCTACCTACATTTTTCAAATATACAACATTTTAAAAAATTTTATCTGTTGACGGTCCGATCTACGCAGAATGAGCTCACAGTGTCTTGAGGTCTGGCAGCCGGTCTTTTGGGATCCGATTTAATTAAATGTAGAACAGGATCCCAGGCTTGTGCAAGCTTCCAACCATCTTCCCTATTGAAATTCGGGTGTTTTTAATTTCAATAGCCTCGCGAATCATCCTAGGTAGGAATCGGTGTTCTTTGGCAAGGATTTGTGGCTTGTCTAATCGCAAATAATGATTGGAGCCTCCTTCAGAATGTTCATGACTACAGACTTCAGAGCGTCGGTGTTTCACGTCAGCTATATGTTCTTTTACGCGGGTCCATATTTCTTTTGTTTGTCCTATATAAAGAAGCCACAGTTGCAGAACACCTTGTACGCTTCTTGTATGCAGATGGCTGAAACTGAAGGAGGCTCAAATCATTAATGCGAATGGCAAACTTGCCAAAAACACTGATTCCTACCTATATTTGCGATTAAATTAAGGCTGATCCTAAGATGATGGGAAGCTGGTTCTGCCGGATGTCAACAGGATCGTTCCCAAAAGTTGGACCCAAAATTAGTCGTCATAAAATTTTTAAAAATGATAACAGGTAGATATTGTAACTTTGACTTTACGGATGAACAACACCTCAGTCCCCGTGACGCTTCGGGAATAAAAAACCGCGATAAAATCCGTTTAAATAGTTTTTAGTTTTATTTCAATGTCTAACATTCGCGTAAACATAAGAAATCATTATGACTAATTGACTCATAAATAAATTGCGTATTTAAAAAACGATCGTGATAAAATCTTAGCGATTTATAAGTATCATTCACAAAATTTCCTTTCCTCAATTTTCTATGAGAACACATTTCATCCTGTCTGCTGGCTAGCACCCACCGAAGTGGGGGCGCATAATACATTTTTTTATCGCTTTGAATGGCGAGACGAGGTTACCATTCGCTTCATGGTAAGCGATACGACCGCCCATAAACTGTAGAAACACCATCATACAACTTGAATTACAAACTGTTGTTTGGTATTCCATTGCGCTCGCCATCCTGGGGCCTTATTCTCTATCCCGCACGTTATTTTGACAGTGTGTAACAAGCACGTAACACAACGCATCATGTTTAGGACTATAGAAATTTGGCTTACAGAATAACATTCCATGCACATTTCTCGAAGATAACATGACACGGCCGCGTTACGCGTTTACACTATCATACAGAATTAGGGCCCTGAGAGATGACAGTTAAGTCTTATTGTCCAGTAGTTCAGTGGCTACAAAGTTCTTCAAACTGGAACACAACAGTGACTTCACACTGCTCTTTGGCGGCGGAAATAGACCTAGCGCGGGTACCTACCAGGCGGACTCTCACATATGAGAGACCTACCACCCACAGCACAGGCTTATTGCTTGTGTGACTAAATATGTTAGGTAATTTCTATTATACTCTTATTTTTATATTTTAAGTGTATTTAACCCCCATTAATATAAGTTAGCAATAATCCATGATTATACGGTTAGAAATCTTCCGCTTCGGAGAATATGGGGGAAAAATGAAACCACATCCGATTTTTATGTAATGTAATAAAGAGGATATTTTAGACCGTGTTGCTGTATAATAATAATATAATAATATCAGCCCTGTATTATAGACTGTCCCACTGTTGGGCACGAGCCTCCTCTACTACTAAGAGGGATGAGGCCTTAGTCCAACACGCTGGCCTAGTGCGGATTTATAGACTTCACACACCTTCGAAATTTCTATAGAGAACCTCTCAGGTGTGCAGGTTTCGACACGATGTTTTCCTTCATTTCGATGTTCGAACTTGATTTGCTAGGAAATATTACTGATGATGTACATGACATATATTATATTTTTTTAAGTAACTATTTACATATGTGATGAAGGATGGCGATATGGTTAATTATTGTATTACCGGGCCCATTTTGCATAAATAGGGCTTCGGTCCCTCCATTTCGGATTTCCTTGTTCTAAAACCAATTTACCATAAAATCGATGTCTAGGCATGCCTTCAATTCCAAATAGCAGATATAATGTTAGTATTGGAAAAATAGGTCCTATTTTGTATTTCATTTTTAATGGCTTCAAAATCGATATCTACGAATATCTTCGGTTTAAAAAGTCTAATGTAATAATTTATTTTTATAATTTCCTCGGCTGTGCTCCGCTTTCGCGCAATGTTATTCATCTCTCCGAAGTCGGAAGGTAAAGTAGTAAAACTTATTTAGCAATATTAAATCTCCTTTAAAATCTTTTTAAAATTTACCATTAGATCATCATGAGCATATGACTGTTCACTGGTGAATATTAGCGTCTTCTTAATAATTTTCAGACGAACTTTCTAAAGCGGCCTGCATCCAGCGAAAACAACTATATTATTTTAATGTTTTCTTAGTATTAACATTTTTTTTAAATATAAGTTTAACAAGAACAGACGGGTGTAAAGGAAAATCAGCTCGATCACTCCGTAATCCGCAATAAAAGGGAAAAAAAAAGAAAAAGAATAGGCTTTGTTTGGTGCGACCTGAATTTAGAAATAATAAAGTACAAAACACAATAATGGGCTACAATACAAAGGATTATTTTTACTTTCGAGAAAAATAAATTAATTAAAATAATTCCAGTGCTGAATTTGTATAACATACCTTTGGGCAAGTGTCTAAAATTTCGAAAAGTACAGGCTCGCCGTCCAACATAGCTTCATGCTTATATTTGCTTTCTGTAAACAATAAATGGAAAAATATTAAAAGTTATTCATCATATATTTTATTTTAATATACCGTAAAAACGATAAGTTTAATAAATTTTCACAAAAGCCGCTAATGGAAACGTAGGAGACACAGAGACTAAAAGTAACATTTTTAATTTAGAATTTGCGTTATTTGTAGAGAACACAAAGCTTGGGAAGATTTTACCTGAGGATTATAGGTAGCGTGTGAGCACACGCTTATGGATCAGTTATTAATATTTTTGCATTGGGATATTCACAAACGATACGTACTATTCATTATGAAACGATTACACCTATTTATCAATGGAGTGCCCGACTTCCAACTAAGGGGTTGGGGAGAGGAAGCCAATATAAAATTTTGATCCAAAGGGTGGCAAAGCGGAAATTTCATATTTCATATTACGTAGTTTTATTTTTTACATTTAGGATATATCATATCGACGTTTGATAGGCTAATTCACTTAAACGACATTTTTATTCGAAAAATTTTAGCTAGGTTAAAAAAAATATAGAAAAAAGTGCTGATATTAAATATGTATGAAATTTTGCGTCGCAAAAACATTTCGCTTAATTCAATTACCCTTCCAACTATCGATATGCACAAATTATAATTACTAGAGCTCTCTATGTTGGAACGATTAAATGCTATAACACTGCATGGTCATAACATTACGCGTGAAACAAACCATCTACTTAAAATTACTTTTCAACAGAAGACAGTTAGAGAATCATGACTTTTTTTGATGATTACAATTACAATTAAGTTTGTTGATAATTTTGGCGGGCGAGAGCAAAAAAAGGTTCACGAGAAGCTCTCAGCTACTTTCCCACGCAACAAATACGTAAGGACATAACTCCATTAAAAAATAGAGAAAGCCTCCCTAAAAATGCAGCTGTCTACAACCCTCAGCTCGACTACGCTACGCCGCTGCTTGTGTATTAGATGCCTTACCTTGCTGATGGTCGTACTCTCCGATATAACGTTTGGTGAGGAAGCGGACCGTGAGTGCTGAAACAAGTACAAGGAATTGTTAACACGACAAAAAAAATACAATAATTACATTAAAATACATTGTCGACAGAAGTGGACCGAGAGTTGGGTAGGCCTTGGGCTAATTATATTTTCTGAGTCTGCCTAAATGAACAAATAAATGCCATGTTGAAATAAACGATTTTCGATAATAATGTAAGGACAGAATATACGAACAAAACGGGGATATAGAGACTTTCCCGCCCTCACACCCACCACTACAAGTCCTGTAAGCCAGGATCAGCAGTGGCATTAATTGTCCACTTCCCTCCATAGCAATACGAGAGACAAAATAAAAAGAAAAAGGGGATGACAAAATATATTATTTTTAATAAGAGACACAGAAGCAAAAACTATATATATTGTCGTCAATGAGGACCAGGGGGGTCTATCAATCGACGAGGCAAAAAGCTCTTACATAGGATCCGCGGTTGGTTGTCGATACTACCGCGTCGAATAATATGTTTTTCTTTACACTGATTAGATTACTTTTAATGTGATTTGCATATTTTTTTTTTAAGATTTACGAATGATATTCAATACAATAGATATTGTTTGTGATAGAACTACTACTAATGCCAAGTCTGTGCTGAAAAAAATAGGAAAATCTGATTATTTGTGCTTACAGTTACAAAATACAGTACAAAAACGATATTATTAAAAAAATGTCCTCAATATTTAGATATCGATGACACTTTTATAGAGGTCGTTTATTATATATTTAGAACTAATAGCACCCTTTGACACATCATCTTAAATTTGTCGTATCATCTATGGGACGTCTTGGGTCGTTCATTACATTTCATCAGAAATGTCCTTTTTAATTGTAGCCGCTAGTTTTACGAGGTATTCTTTAGTTAGAAGACTATCGTTATATATTTAACACCGTAAATTTTAAGCGATGTTTAAAATCGCAAAGATCGAGTTTCCCAAGCAATGTTTTCTGTGTTAATAATCAGGGAAATCTGAGTTCTGCAAATTATGAAGTTTTTCAGGCTTTGTGGCAAGTCGCATATGTATATAATTATTTAATATTGCCGCTAGATTATACATTTGGTAGTTCTTGCGCAATATAGTTATTGCTGCAAGAACTTGCAAGTCCAAACTTAGGAATAAATATATCCGATATTTCGGATACTATTGCGTCTGTGAGCGTTAAGGTTTTAGTAAACAAACGTTTTGGAATTATGAGTGTGTAGCGACGATCAGGATGGACGTATACGAAATAGTCGAGAAAAACGTCAAAGCTGCTTAAATAAGGATATAAACAAAACTTAACATCAGATTATAAGTATGTACATAATTTACACCTCTACTGCGCCGGATAGGAATTGTATAAAACAATTAAAATCTTCACTTCTAACTGTTCCAAACCCAACCTAAATTGGCATGCACAAATTCCTCTCAGTCCATTCTTATTTTCGTCCACACACTACATTATTTTGTCTAGTATTTTAAAAATATCAGCGGTGCGCAGAAATGTGGGCGGTATAATAGCCAGTCGTTTCGGCAGAACACGCCGCGTTCTTGGCCCACCGCCGCTGTCAATTCGAAGGAATTTATAACTCGTCACTTATCGGCCGCGTCGCGCCGTCGTGAGGTGCATTGGCCTTCAGTTTAGCTAAAAATGTGTCGATAAGAGTTGTTGAGTAGCGGTTTAGGGTTTTGTTATCCAAGATTGTAAAGCCTTCCTGCTGTGATAGCTAATTTGTGTTATAACCTTGGTGGCGTTATGTTTTGCGTGCGCGATACGACTATTGCGTTGTGGTCTCTGGTTGAAATCCCGGGTCGGGCAAAGTGGTATTGAGATTTGTAGTCAGTATCAGTCTGGAGTCGGGAAATGGGCCTGATAAATAGCATTAGGATAACCCCTTGTCACATGGGACTTAACATAGAAGGCGAAAAATGGGTGCAATATGAATTATTAATTCAGGGAATTTCTCAAACAATATTTAATATAATAAAATATTACTTAGGAAATTCCTTAAACAAGAAATAATTTTACTCATTTGACAAATATTTTTTATCCACATCCAGGTTTACACTTAGACTCGTGTTTTATATTTGAGCGCCACTCCGTACACAACGTAAAGCATCAATATAGACACCGTACTAAAATCAGTTTGAATTAATGACAGTTCAATTCAGTTGAACACAGTGAATGTTCGAAACGCCAAATCTAGTACGTAGTACATATATATCGATGCTTATATATTTTTCGTAAACAAAGATATTTTTTATATTGATTTTAAAAGATTTGATAAATATAAAACATAGTATAAAACGCTTTTATTGTTTAGGCGTAAAGCTTCCCAATTTTATATTTACAAACTATGCTAAAATGTATTTTGGGAGTGTAAAATTTATACAGCTTATAAATAGAGGCAGATTCTAATTGGCATGAATTTTTGAAATGTAATATGAAATAAATATTTTATGGAAAATGAACCGTCAAAATGGAAATCATTTCAACGTGTATTTTGATTAAATAATCCGCTGTAAGCCCCACCCGGTATTATACAATTTAGTAATGACACAGACATGAATCAGTGCCAATTATTTTTTAATCATTTTTTTTGCATTATAATTTATAAAGTCCCACTGGTTCCGATGGCGACGCATTCGAGACATTCGAATTGAACGCATAATAATTAAATCTGAAAATGTGGAACTAGTTGAGTTGCGAGTTTGTGCTACGACCATCGGTGTGAGGTCCCGGATTGTAATCCCCGGCGAGATAAATTATATTGGATTTTTCTGCTGTGTATCAATTTGGTGTTTGATATTTGCACCCGATGTAGTGATAGGGTTGCCAACTATCACATTATGAGGCAGAATACACATGAAAATGGCGGAAAATGGGTGCCTTGGTTGCAACTCCGCCTACCCCTACGGGGTTTTCCCGGATTTATAGCCGTGAAGTATGTTTGTTACATTGAAAGGAACATGTTCGCAAACAGAATGTCTTGTATTATTATATTTCGATTTACTACTACTATACTGCAGTGGCAAGCGCAAAAGCGGTATTTCAGGGAAACCATATTTCGAGATAATCGAAGTTATCTAAATATAGTTTTATAGTTTTGTATGTAAAACTTAGATAGGGAAACTCTTTTGAGTTTTTTTTAACAAGTTCTAAACATGATACCGTAAGTGGGTAAGTTCATTGGATGGCTATTTCTTTAAGCTATCTGACGACATAAAAATAAGATTTTGATTTTATTTTGAGATACCGCTTTAAAGGTAGCACGGCAGTATACATCAGTAAAAATCACTGCTTTTGTTAACTAGCATAACAAAACCGCACAGCAATGTCGTATAAAGTCCGGTGGACCGAGATATACTGATCGATAGCGACCACACGATGTTTAACTCGCTATAGTATCCCACGAAATTTGTATTCCGGGATCAACCATAGTACATCGGATTCCAACAGGCTGGCATAATTGTGTCGACTTCCGAGATATAATCATGTCTCGTCAGTCGACATTTTATTGATCCTACTCCACTTACAGGTGCATGTACAACAAATACTGAATTTAGAATATAAGAGTTTATCAGGCTAAATATTGTACCTACTCAAAACAACAAAACTTCGTATAAATATTATATGTCTAAAAACAAACATTGTCAGATGCAGCCCACATCCAGCGTGTTCTGGACATATCAAATCGATAATATATAATTATACGTGATCTGTCTTAGCTGTAAACTTGTTTAGCATTAAGAGGTGCTTAATTAACTGAAAAACATCACCGGTTTCCTAGTTTAAACCTTATTGATTGGCAAAATTGGTATTTTGACTTACAGCTGGTCGAGTAAACTTGTGTTTTAACTAAACATAGCATTGCGAAATTTTTAGAGGTGAAACTGAATAACTACTTACTGACACAATAAACTTTAACTGAAACATTTCTTTTAAACTCTTGTATGAGTACATACCAATAAAAGCGGTCGGATGGGGCGACATTGTCACTTTTATTGTCGGAAAAATACAAAAACCCCTTAATAAAAATAAACAAAAAAACAATGCGATATGAATTTATTGGATACACAAAAGAAATGCAAATTTAATCAATTATCCCTTTTCTTATTATTATGAAAGTCAGGAGGACAGTGAGGATTTATTTTTTAATAGCCGCTACGAGGAAACACTTGGTTAGATATATTTCTAGATCGCATTTTAATAGCTATCCGAGCGTTAAAATGATTATCTTGTGATTCCCTGACGGACTTATTTCAGTTCATAGACAGATATACTTAGTCTGGCCATAAATACTGTTACACTTAATTATAAAAAAATATTACATTTGAATTTCGAATCTGTCATTTTTATACGATTGTTCATTGTGTTTTCTCATTTTGGCGCCAATACATTGTAAAATATTTTGCGATATTAAAATGGTGTGGGGTGATAAAGAGAACCGAATCGCTGTGATAGCATTACACAAAGTAGGTATGGAGCCAAATGCAATTTTAAAACTCTCCATACACTTGGTATTAGTAAAATGTTTGTGTACCGGGCTATTAATAGGTACAATGAGACCTCCTCTGTTTGTGACAGAAAAGATCTGGCCGTCCACGTAGTGTTCGTACGAAAAAGGTGGTCAAAGCAGTAAGGGAAAGAATTCGAAGAAATCCTGTCCGAAAGCAAAAGATTTTATCTCGGGAAATGAAGATAGCACCTAGAACCATGTCGCGTATTTTAAAAGATGACTTAGGACTTGCAGCCTATAAGAGACGCACTGGCCATTTCTTAACTGATAATTTAAAGAAGAATAGGGTGGTAAAATCGAAACAACTACTGAAGCGGTACGCAAAGGGAGGTCACAGAAAAATTTTGTTTACGGATGAGAAAATTTTTACAATTGAGCAACATTTTAACAAACAAAATGACCGTATTTATGCTCAAAGCTCTAAGGAAGCTTCCCAATTAGTCGACAGAGTGCAACGTGGACATTATCCGACTTCAGTGATGGTTTGGTGGGGTGTTAGCTATGAAGGAGTGACTGAGCCATATTTTTGTGAAAAGGTATCAAAACATCGGCACAAGTGTATCAAGATACCATTCTTGAGAAGGTAGTTAAGCCCCTTAACATCACCATGTTCAATAACCAAGTATGGTCCTTCCAGCAAGACTCGGCGCCGGGTCATAAAGCTCGGTCCACGCAGTCTTGGTTGGAATCGAACGTTTCGGACTTCATCAGAGCTGAAGACTGGCCGTCGTCTAGTCCCGATCTTAATCCGCTGGATTATGATTTGTGGTCAGTTTTAGAGTACAGCTTGCTCTAAACGCCATGATAATTTGGAGTCCCTAAAACAATCTATACGATTGGCAGTGAAGAATTTTCCCATGGAAAGAGTGCGTGCTTCTATTGATAACTGGCCTCATCGTTTAAAGGACTGTATTGCAGCCAATGGAGACCACTTCGAATAAGCTTTTTATATTTTTAATTGTTTTATATTTATGTATTAAACTGACACACTGTAAAAGTAATAAATGTTATTTGCAGTTAACAATTTTCTTTTTCTTTATTACAATATTTATGGCAAGACTAGGTATAATATAGTACTGTACTTGTTCGTCGAAACTTCTACATAACGTCATTTGTAAAATAGGTCATCACGCATTTTAGAATTAAAAGTAGTTGGGATTTGATTTAAATAAATTGAATAACTGTAAGTTCTAATAGTTAGCGGCGATAGCCTAGTTGGGTGTGGAACGGACTGCCGAGACGAATGTCCGCAGATTCAAATCCCAAGGGCACACACCTCTGACTTTTCTAAAAAATCATGTGTGTATTCTTTGTGAATTTATCGTTCGCTTTAACGGTGAAGGAAAACATCGTG
>NW_023593859.1:0-19040 GCF_014839805.1 Manduca sexta
TATATTTATGAAGTACATATTAATATAAGCATTAGTTTTAAATAAAGAGTACATAAAATATTTTTATTTAATTAATATTTCAAACTGTTAAATAATATGTAAATTAAATAATATTCACAGAAAATTTATTTTTAAAATTGTAACAATAGAATCATTTTATAAACGCAGTAACTTCAAACTCGTCAAGGTATGATACTGTATTAAAATATGCAATGAAATTTATGTTCAGTGAGATATCTATCGGGAACCCTCAAATCTGTTTCGTAACACAAGTCCTGCAACATTTATTACTTTATGAATTTATAGTTCGCCACGTTTCGTTTTCCTGGCTCGTTTGTCATGCTGTTGTCAAAGTAGATTTGAATTTCGGTTTCAAGTATGAACGGAAAGAGATTGGTCAATGTTGGAAACTGTCCGCAAATAGTGTTGGCGGTATGACGATCTGGTACATATTTTCTATTGGCCTGCCTGTCGTAGTTGTGATTGGACATGGTGCGAGTACGACTACTACGCTGAGGTCCTGGGTTCGAATCCCGGGTCGGGCCAAAATAATTGCGACTGGGTTTTGCCATCTTAAAATTTACTCAGTCGCAGCTTGGAGTCAAGAAATTGGTGGTGTGATACCCCCGTGCCTCGGAAAGCACGCACAGCCGTTGGCCTTGCGCCTGATCTTTCTCCGGTCATGTCAGATTGCCGTCTCACCGGACTATGAGAATGAAAGAACAGAGACATGAATGAATCCCGCGCATTAGGTCGCAAATTCCCGGAAAAATAATTTTACAGACAATACGACTTAATGAATATTATTGTTTTGGTAAATACTTAAATCATTTTTCAACTATGCTTTTCAATTATTGATCATTTTTTAACAACACAGGTAGTTGAAAAATATTTAAAATATTTACTAAAGAATAATATTCTTTAAAACGGTTTCTTTGTAAAATTATACTTTTTAATATACGACCTAATGCGTATAAGTCAACAATATGAAACGCACTCAATACTTTTAGTAGTGGCAACATAAATATCATTATTTCTAGGTACCTATATCACGGTCAAACTTCTACTCACCTTTATCTCATTATCATGTTACAGAAAAACATTAACAAGCAATACCGTAAGTTCAGTAAATAATGTTGTTCTTAATATACTTACTTAGATTGACGTTAAATCGACCCCTTTAATCATGTTACAGAAAAAAAATTAACAAGCAATACAGAAAGTATAGTAAATAGTGTTCTTAATATAAATTGACGTTACATCCAACAGCCCTCGGGCTACATATATCTAATAGGCGAAGGTAGGTGGTAAAATTGGTATGCGAATGTTAACACGCTGTTTGTAAGTGAAATTGGGTTGGTTGCCTTCCGACTTGATTAGAAGTAACGTAGAATAGAAGATATATATAACATTGGCCAAGCATGGTATAAAGTCTGAGAGATTAGTTTTAATATGAAAATAAATTTATATGGCTGTTAATATAATTCTTATAGACATAACAGTACACCTGATAGTAAGTTAATTTACTATAACCCAGGAATTGCCTGCTTATCAAACTAGAATTTGTTTTAACATTTGTTTCAATACATAATATGGCGCTCTTATAATGAAAAAATAACGATTAATGGTTTATTAATATAAAGAGGCCTATTGGCTAACGCATATTTGAAAAACGATGTGGATTCATTGTGCAATAATACATAAAAACATACAATTAAACGGCATATATTTATTGTTGTATTTATGTAAATTTGTTACTTTCAATGCCTACCCAAATGCAAAACAGATGTTAAATTATGAAATATTGCATATTGTTTATCTTAAATATTTCTCTCATTGTTTTCCATCTCCGAGAACTCGTTACCAAGCGTAATGACTTTATAATTTTCATCAACATCGTGTAATCGTACTGTAAGCTGTGAAATGAGTAAAGTTATACCACGGCCTGATTTCCTCAGGGTTTACAACTGTAAAGTGCAATTGTTAACGGCTGCTAATTAATCCCATACGGACTTAAGAAATAACAAACCCAGTTCTCGGAAGACACGTAACCTGACCACTATAAACGAGTGCACTTGTCTAGAATAGGAACTGCGGGCGAGTCATCAGTCAGCCGGAGTGGCCGCACTTCATCGCGCTCACAAAGAGATGAAATTCATTTCACTGCACTGTGTGGGAGATATGATTCTTTATTCTACGGATTTTTTTATACATTTCAAAGAATTAAGTTAGAAGTGTTTTAACTTCCTACGTACTTCATTAATTTGAATTGATTTAGTTGGATGAATATTAGTCCTTATGTATAAAATTATTTTCTGATTGTCTTAACTGTAATATTAGATATAACAGGATGCGAGTGGGTGTGGGCAAAATTACAATAGCCAAAATAACCTGGAGGCGTTAGTCTATTGTAATTGCATTAAAATATAGAAATGCTAGTTCTCTAAAATAAATGGATACCACTAGTTCAGTCAGCCGGAACAAATTATCACCCCGGGCCATCTCTTAGCAAGCTTGTCTTTGCTCATTTCGTGAAATGCTCTAATAGTGCGAGCTGTCTGAATAAATTTACTAAGAAATTAAATGTTTCACACAGTTTAGTATTAAATTTAGTTAATGTTATAAACTTTGTTCAAACCTCTTAATGGTAAAAAGGAACATTGTAAAGAAAGCGTACCTAAGAATTCTCCGAAAGAAGGTCGGTGTAATGTACTAAGGGAAAAACCTAAAATTAAAGAACGCATGTGTACCAGGGCCACAATACCTGTAAAATTAAGGATTCATTGTATTATTTTTATACTTGGTTTATTGATTTATATAGTTATGATAGCCATTTGCAATGAACGATCGAAACACTTTCGATCTATGTTAATAACGGACCGATCAGAACAAAGTATGTTGACATGTTTAAAAATGAATTATTTTGATTGGTTCGTTCTCGAAATCGGATTGAAGATTGAGATTGAGGTTGTTCATTGAGAACAGCTGTTAGTAAATCCCCTATTAGATTTCCTAATACATTTACGTCAGTAAGTCTGGTTTGGTTTGGGCATTTGGAGGATGGATGATAAGAGACTGACAAAGAGGGTTTATAAGGCGAATGTGGATGGAAGAGCCAGTAGGGGTCGACCGCACCGAACCTTCGAATGTCAGATATCTGTAAAGGCCAGGTCAAAAGTACCCGGAACCGGCGGGAATGCATGAAAAGATTAATGAAGGTAGAGGAAGCGCGAGAAGTATGCCAGAATCGTGCAAAGTGGCAATCCATAGTCTCTGCCTACCCCTATGGGATAGAGGTGTGATACTTTGTATATATGTATGTAGTAAGTCGTAAATAATTTGGCAAAATTATTATATAATTATTTTGTCTCTTGACAAAAAAATAATGTTCATATAATGCTCCTTATGCTTATATAAAGGTCCATTTATATCTTGTAAATAAAAAAAAAAAGCATGTAAACTTCCCACGGCAGTCGGTATATATTAAGAACTTTACTTTGTATTAGGAATACAAAAAAAAAGTGTAACGTGCCAGTGTCTAGACGCATTACTTGAATAAAATAAGTAATATAAACAAAACCGTAATTTTATCTCATTTGAGCTTTTTGCAACACGTTTTAGAGTTTAAAAATTTGACTCAAACAAACAAATGGGGTGAGCTAAATAAAACCGTTTAAAAAGAAAAAAATATATATGTTTGATTTGATCATCGTTTTATATTTGCTGGTCAAAAGACAATAAATGGCTATAATCTATAATATTGATCAGATGCGGGTTAGTTTCCAGTGCCAGATGCTATCTGGCAGGGTATATCAGTGAGGTAAAACTGCCAGTGGGCAAATGTGTTTAACCGATCGCCAGGTGTCAAACACAAAAATTATCAATAATCACTAATACCAAGATACTGTTGGATCCTTAAATTCTATTATAATTAGTTTCATTTTCAATTAGCCTTAGGCAAACACCCTTCCCGTCTTTATTTCCGAAAGGGGAAGCAGTGGTTCAACTATATCGTCCACGTTGCGCCTGTAGGTTCCGATGATGTGATTAGGGGGAGGTCTATCGATATATCGGTCACTCATATCCCGGGCTGATACTAGGCAGAAAAATCAAATCATATTGTCTGACCTGTGATTTGAACCCAGGAACTCAGAGCGGTATCGTAGCGCGCACGCAATACAATTACGCCACTGACTCCAGTTAATCCTATAACATCATCAATAAAATAAAATAATAAATAGGAGATAGTACTAATTTCCAATTATTCTATCGTTATAAAATCAACTACAACAGTATAAAACTCGACTAACAAGCATACATAAAAACCATACATTTACTTAACAATCGCACCGCAAAATCATAACAAGGCACGTTTCAACCCGCGCTAAATTAGATTCGGAAGCGCAAACACGTAGCGCTGTAAACCGCGCCGTTCCACGTTATTATTACAGACAGTATACCGATGTCATCCCATTCGCAAAGCAAATGTTCCAATTATCATAGCTAATGCGCCAAAGAACGAGCGAAACATACGAGGTTTCCGGCGTCTCGAATTTGATTGATTTTAATGGATGAGCGCAGTGTTTTTTAACGTTTCTAATTACTGTAGCTTGTATTTGGTTTTTGAATGTGTTTATAAAGTACCAAGTTCATGGACGGAGCGATGTATAATTATGACTCTAAGAAGTAATTGAAGAATAAAGACTGGAGAGTGTCATAAGCTTTTACTAATAAACACACGACTTTGTCCCCGAAAGGGGTAGTCAGAGGTAAAAAGTTAACGTTAGTTTAGAGATGAAATACAGAAACGTGCACTATTTCTCTTTTATTTGACAATCTTATCAGATATTTTAGTAGGTTATAACTCTCATATTTTACATTTTGTTAGTTCATGTTCTACACTCTTCAAGTCAAATACTTGTACTAACTCAATATTACGAATTATATACCTACTCAATATATTTTGAATATAAATACATTTTTAAATTAGATTACACAATATTAAGAACATTGAATACTCCTTTCAAATATCATGTCTCATAGAACCGATCTGTTCAAGCTACGTTGTTTTCTTTTGAAGAAATGTATCAACGCCTATATTATCTTAATCTAATTTTTAAAATATATTTACAAGATATTGAGAACAGCTATAAATCTTGAATACAGATTGAATATCCAATCGCCAGTGAAAAACCCATTCGTCCAAGGTGTGGTTAGTTTGATTTACAGTCTACATCTCTTCCGCGGTCTAAAGGAAGCGGTACAGTTACGATATACAGGATGATTCTAAATTATAATTGAATTTTGTATTACTTCAAAGTAATATTTCCTGCCTAGAAAGTCTCTTTATTTATTTAGGTTTTAAAATTCATTATAAGCTTACAGTGAAAGCATACTAAAGCGGTTATATGACAACTAGCTTTAGTTCGCTGCTTCGCCTGTTTGGAAGAGTTTTCCGAGATCAAACTCCCGCTATATATTTTTGCGGTATAAAAAATTGCTATGTCCTTCCGAGGATCTCAAACTATCTCAATACCGAATTTCATTCAAATTCGTTCTGTAGTTTTTGAGTTTATTGCGGTTAAAGACAGACAAACGCGACAGGGGAGTTTAATAATATGTAAGAATTTTTACTCAAAACGAATAGAATCTAATTTCTTGAGCGTCTAAATATTTTTTTTATAATATATGCTCACAGTAAAAACTGTTTGTATAATGACCTAATTAATTATTCGTAAATTGGCTATTGTATATACAAAAGCATACCCTCGGGCATTTTAAATAATGTCCAAATACCTAAACGTCTTTTGCGTTCCAACTAAGCCTTTTTATAAAGTAATTATTTTGAAATTGTTTGCTCACGTTACTAGTTGAATCCTTGTACTCGCCCACGTAACAAAGTCTTTATACATGGTGTTGATTTTATCTCTATTTTAAGTTATTGTTTTTTAAGAAGAGAATTCGTTGCCTTGGTATAGTAGTGGTGTAAATTGACAGTATTGAGAGAGCCTGGGACCGATTCTCATGGCCACAACCTTAATGCAATACGCTTGGACAGGCTTGTTTCGCCGATTTCTCATTAGAATAGGAATGTGGGCAGGAATAAGTATATTTAAAAAAAGTTTAATACACCAGTATATTAATCATTGATTATAATTTGTGTCATTAAACAATCGGAGATTCTTTTGATGATACTTTGTCCATTTCACCAAAATTGTTTCATATTTATTAATTAGTGCATCAACATTGCTAACTAATCCTTGCAGGACTAAACAAAGTAACATGCTGTATATAGTTTAGTTTGGCTTTGTTTCTTGGTATTTATTACGCAGTTACAAGGTATTTGCAAGTGTTTCACTCTAGTTAGAGGTGCAGAGCTTGACAACTGGACAACTACGACACTTAAAGTACACGAGTGAGTTATTGCAGTGACACAGCGTCATTCTTGATAAGGGCTGCGTGTAATCGATTTGCACAATCGTTTCTGAACTCGATTGTAACAAAATCGGGCGGGAAGTGTAGTGGACATTCGTTTTGAATGTCGCTAGCCAGCAAAATTCAAACATGCATAGAGTTTTAATATCGATCATAATTCTCAATAGATATGGGTAGAGTTGGAATATCGATCATTGGTTACAGGATTTTAACAAGATACATCAATAAAAAAGTTTGAAATTCCAGACATATTTATAAAGCCTAAAGCAAATCTTACAACCACTAGACACAGGACAAGTTCTCAGGCACGCAACGCATGCGATTCGCCCATATAACATTTATTTCTTTATCAAGATATAAGTATCTTCGCCTTGACATTTCAGACGACGCTCCGATAGCGTGACCGACTAGCAAGTTTTTTTATACCAGCCTACAACCCGTATATCTTGCAAGACGTTGAATTAAGTTTAACTGTTCGCGGATAAAGATTTCCCTCCGAGATAAAAATATCCGATGGGAGATTTTCTAGTTTTCTACGAAACGATCTCAGTGGTAGAGGGTTCGGACGTCGTCGAGTGACAATAAAATTAGATAAGTGCGGGATAGCCTCGGTTCGGTCCGGCGTCCGTCTTGCGGACGGAATCAATCGTAGTAAAACATCGTGTCTAGTGACAACATTTTATGCGATCCTCGCCAATACATCACTAGAATTTTCAACTTTAACTGTGAGACATAAGGTGTATGTCTCGATTTGCCGACAGCAAAACGTGATTTTGTCAACGTGTATATCAGTTCGCTTTTCTGTAATGACATGAAACGAGTGGACTTTGAACGAAACGAAGATATTAGAATGGATTACGGGAATATCCCTGTGAATCGGCGGAACGAAAAATGCACTGGACGCTGTAATTCGCCACATTTTCAATTTGTACTCCGGGCAAACTAACGAATGTAAATTCAATAAGTATCTCTTGAATTTTTGAGGTAATACTTTCTTTGACGAAATATTTTGAAATATTAATGCAATAAATTAAGGCCGCTGGAAATGTACAATTAATTTTATTGGTGTCTCGTTAAAAATAATATTAATACCGCATTTTACGCGCTTGTGTTTGTATAAATGATTTACACTTTCATAATTTATTTTAAGTAGTATAATCAATTTTAACCTTTACTCATATTTATTAAAGTGCTACGATTATAAGAAATAAAACATAAAATTATACAATTGTCACCCTTATTGACAAATAACAAGCCCGCGTTCTCACCAAGGCAGCCGGACAAACAACATCCATATCCCAACGATTTTAAACATAATTTCATCAAAACCTTTAATACGTAATGAACATCCAATTTATGACGTACATTTATTTTATCTCGGTAAACACCATTACCCGTAGTAGTTAAGGAGGCGGTTTTAATCGCCATAACATTACAGCACGTGTCGAAAAATGAAATTGATTTTGCCCCGGCTTCCGTGGCGTGCCGTATCACCGAGGCTCGAGTGGTTGGGGAGCCCGCGCTAATAACTAGCGGGAAGCTGCCAGAGATGTTTATTTAATGGCGGGCCTATAGACGCTCTAATGGGGATTCTCACTCGCACGCAGACGACACGCGCGAAATAATCTACCGAAATGTGTTGCTTCTATTCACGGCTGTGGGCTTGCGGACAGATTTTGAGGTTATAGATGCGCCGAAATGTGGAAGGGGTTTTGTTATGTAAATTAAATTGCGATTACCTCTATCTAACAATATTTCTATATTATAGAATTATGTGTAATAAAAGGAATTGCTATAATTACCATCAGGTACTGAGATCAGTGCCCTGCCGTTATTTAGAAAACAAAATCAAAATATTGACTTTAATTATCTTTGTTATTGACGGAAAATAAATTGCAATGTATCTATAAAACATGTATTAAATACTAAGTAAGCATATACATCGATAATACTTGATCCTAAGTTGTTATGTAGGTAAGTAGCTGTTTAGTAGTGAGGTCAAAGGTCGGATTCCCGCATACGGACGGATGTTTAATGTGCAAATATTTGTTTCGGGTTTAAGTATTGACCAGTGCCTTGTTAATTATACTATAAAAGAAACTTAGTGTAAGGATCAAATTGTAACAATCTTTGGGTCAATTAAGTAATTTATTTGATTTGAACACAAATTCTACTATCTAAAAGAAAAATTATGTTAAATATATTATGGTGTAGAAAGTAACTTTTGTTGTACCTCACTTGAAGCAATACTCGTGTCAGTAAAACATCTTTTATTCGTCTTTATTAGTTACTTACAACAGTATATAATTATTAATTATAAATAAAGATAAGGTGTAAGTCAGTTTTTATACAAAAACATTAAAATAACTTATATTACCAATCATAACTGGAATATTAGAAAGATATAAAAATATAATAATCTTGATACCCCATTAATTTATCGGAAATAGGGATATTAAGCCTATGATTTTTGCTAAAACAGATCCAACAAAATTTACTATAGTGTATTTCGTGCCTTATCATTCGCCATTTTGGAAAATAACGAGATGACGTCGCCCAAACCCCATTATAATGATTGCCAGTGACTTGTAAAACGCCTAGCGTAGATTACCTGGCTAGATAAATGTAAATAAAAAAGAACTAGGCTATACGTAATTTATTAAATTATGTTAATTTACTTTGAACTTTATTCATTATTAAAAAACGTCGCTTTCAAAAATAAATTAATTAATTTTAAATTATAATTGATATTCAGGCGTAGACATATACCTTGTTACGACAGCCTAGTTGGGTGTGGAACGGTCTGCCGAGACGAATGTCCGCAGGTTTGAATCCTAATGGCACATACATCTGACCTTTCTAAAAAATATATGTGTGTATTCTTTGTGAATTATCGCTTGCTTTAACGGTGAAGGAAAACATCGTGAGGAAACCTACATACCTAAGAGTTCTCTAAATTTTCGAGGGTATGTGTGAAGTCTAATCCGCACTAGGCCAGCGTGGCGGACTAAGGCCTAATCACTCTCAGTAGTATAGGGGGCCCGTGCTTGACATTTTTAATCATCGCTGGTGAAATTATATTTTCACCTAGTAAATATGGCCAATGATAATCAAAACTAAAAAAACGATAATTTTAGAAAATGTTAGCGTCAAAGTAACTAAACCTTCATGATCTGAGAGAAAGAAGACTCAAGAAGTGTTTTAGTAGTTATCAGGTTTAGACATTGATTCATCCACGATACTTCATATCCGCCACTGCACCTCCCGGTCCCCTGTAAGGCATTAATGTCAGTAGCACGAAGGGTGAAAGGTGAAGCTCGGCGAATCATAGACTAGTGATATAATTTGCCCCACAACAAGGAAATTATAATCTATACTAATATTAAAAGGTGAAGAATTTGTTTGTTCGATCGCGCTTATATTAGGAACTACTTAGCCAATTTTTTATTTTTCTCACTAATAGAAACCTACATTACTTGTGTACTATAGGGTATATTGTATACACACTTAATGACGTAAAATTTCAAGTTAAATATAACATTTCATTATGATTATTGAACATTACTTATTATTTCGGTGGTCGTCTAAGTAAAAAGGTTGTCTTATATTGTCGTTGTGCGCAAACCAATGAAACACATAATAATATATTCCTTACGAAATATTTTGTATTACAGGTAAGTAAAAACATATTGGGGTTTTTCTGAACTTTTACTGTGTTATTTTAAATATAGTAATATAAAATTGGATCTTCTCTTAAGCATTGATTTATTTATTTATGATTACCAAAATCATGATTTCATTTCATCGTCTATATTAATGACAATTTTACAAATTAAACAAATTATTCATGTTGAACTCGTATATATAACGGGATTAAATATTTAACCAAATTTCAATAGATATCGAAAACATTAAAGTTTAAAATCGCCGGGCAACACCGAACCATTCACGATAATTTTAACGAACGAGGACCAAAAACACCGATTTTTGGTAAAATATTTCGGGGGAGGCCTTTCTCCCCCATTGTATAACTGTCACGAAAATCCAACAATCGTCTGAGGGCGCATTCAAATGATAATCTGGGCATACGCTCTGCGAATTCCGCGTAGTAATATGCGGCGGGCCGATGCCAGAAATGTCACATTAGCTTGATTTAAACGTGTTACCTGACGTTCGCTTTGGAAGGTACGCTGTTCTCATTGAGGGGCCATTTCGACATAGAACACAGGTGGGATCGGATTAAAACAATGAATAAAAATGGATCTGGAGCAAAGTATACAGAATTGAGTTATTATTATCGTATAATAATAGGCTTTAGGCGGAACGTGAACAATTATTTAATTTATTATCGCAGCTCATCAATCCTACGGTTATTCTGATATGGTTAGCAGTGACGAAACGTTCACATAACTCAATTCCTACCGACGCGGTGACCCTTTTAAGTTTATTTACGCTTGTCTTAGTTTTTAAAGTAAGAGTTTCTCTTAAAGTATTTTTTTGCCTCAGTTACCTTTTGAAAAGTTCACTCTTCGCCACTGATAGTTATCAGATTATATCAATTGTCCCAATTTCTGCCCAAACTATACAATCTACAAATAAATTATTATGTTACTAGGTCCTAGTAAGACTATCAATCAAACGTAAGCAAATTAGGGGTACGTGAGCCTTTATCAGTACTTCCGTAACAGTGTCAGTAAAACGAAGTATCAATAAGATGAACTGGGTTGAAATTGATTTCGCTGTGGCCCAGGGCAACGCGGCCTTCTATTACTTACTTTATTTCAGCCACGTCGATGCCACTACCACGGATAGTGAACAATTGCTTTTTTTGTAGCGACATAGAATTGTATTTAGTTTGATTATAATTGAAAAGATTGTGAAAACGGAGAATTGTGAATGTATAATTTTTGGTGCAACTGAAGCTGTACCTTTTTAAAATATATCTATGTTGTTTTGATTATAAGCTATTGTTAGCTGATAAATTTTTCTTTCCTAACTTTGATAAACTGTAGGTGTATGGTAAAATCATTGAATTCTTAAGACTGTAAACCTCTACAAAGAGACTAAAATCTCAGTCATCTTTACAAATTTCGTAGAAAACTTTTACTTTTAATAATCTGATAGATCATATGGTTCACAATCTACTAAGTCAGTTTTTGACAACAAAACTTGAATTGAGACCCCTTGTTTTTAAAGTTGTTTATTAAACAAGACCTGTACCTCACTGCATCATAAACTCCCTTAACATAACAGCAGTAATTTCGTCTCTAATCTAGTTTGCTTATTTAAGCTTATTAATTTACATATACCGACCTTAACATGCTAGCGCTCAAGTGTATATCATGAATTAATTAGATGTGCTTTGAGCTACACATCGTGTTTCATAGAACAAAATATTAATGCAACGTCTAACAAAAGTAATATGAAGCTATGTTATATAATAATTTAATTACTAATATCCATACGTATTATAAAAGTGCCCTTTTCTGTCTATGTATCGATTTTCTCAAAATATATTTAACGGATTTTTATGAAATTTGGTATGGATTTAATTTAGACCCTGGAAGGTTATAGGCTTTATATTCCGGTAAAATATACAGCGGGACTTTTATCCCGGAAAGCTCATCCACGCAGGCGAAGCCGCGAGCAAAAACTAGTAATATTATAAATGGGAAAGTTGGAGATGTTTGGGTATCTTTTTGAATTAATGCGCACATTACTGAATGGATTTTGATGACATTTAGCGCAATAGGACATGTTCTTGATTAATACAGACTTTATTTTTTCTCAGAAAATATATCCTGGAACTTAAATATATGTTGACCCGCTGGCATCATATTGCAGCAACATATTTTTCGGCACAAGGGCAAGTATAATAAATGAATATGTACCGCGGTAATGTACGCGTGATGTAATAGAGTGTCAGCCCATCGCCAATTCTATATTGCGATTCACGTTTGTACAATTGTTTGTCGTAGATTATTCTCTGAAAAGTTCTCGACTACCAACCAGTAAAGGATCCGTGATTGTGCTAACTATATCGGAGATTCCCCGAAAAACAAGCTTATATGTACAAAAAATGGTGATGCATGTTTAGGTTTTGGTAACATACCTATAAACATAATATTACTTTATAAAATTATCACATTTCAAAATCACAAACGTTCTTATTTGTATGATTAAGTAAACACGTAGCGACCCGTGGTAGCGGTGACTGTATCTTCAAACGAGAATAATAAGTTTTTTCCACGTTTTCCCGAACTAATAAATAAACGCAGGCACGATTGATCTTTTCAACGCAAATTGGATGGGAAAAATCGTGCTAGGGCTTATCTAACTAGATTTCCTATTCCATTTAGTGCTCCAGTGAAAGTTATTTCGCAATGTGAGGTTCAAGATAAGGGCACTGAATAAATGAGAAAAAGTATTGGGCTGTTCTAAGTCTTTTAAGTCCATAAAACTTTTAACTTCTGTTGCTGTTTGATAATATCCAATGAAGTCGTCTTATCGCTTTGTTAGTCTATTAGTAATATTTGACTTGTGCGTTGAACGCGCAAACTGCAAGGTGGGCAGACTTATTAAAGGTCGCAGCAGCTTACTGAATCTAGGCCACTTTTAACTGACTGGTTTGTAAATCTTTAGGGGAGGCCCATGTTCAGCATGGAATTCAGCATACTGGATTAACAAAGGTTGAAGATGATGAGGATGATGATGATGACGATGACTTATATAAGAAGACTACACAACATGTTAATGCGTAAAGCTAGTTTACTACAATTGTTGGGTAGAAGAACCTAGTGTGTACCGATGTATAATAAATATATTTTCTTCTACATGCCTTTGTTCTATTCGTTTGTAGATTCGGCGTAACACACAGTTTCAAACATTTTGTTGGTAGTCTTTATTTCGCCACCTTCAAATAAAGAGATGGTTATTAATTCGATGTGTATTTCTTTTGTTTGTTATACGACCAGCCGCCTGTGTAACGTCAACCCCTTTCCGGAATTTTTACTGGTGATAGATTTCTCGTAGGTGAGAGGCCGTCTTTATAGGTATCACCGCAATGTCTATTTCTACCGTCAAACAGCAGTGTGCATGCATTGTGTTTCGCTTTGAAGGACAATGTAGCCAACGTAATTATTAACCATTATGAGATTTACCATCTCAAATCGCAGGGTGACAAACGCAGTGCCATGCTACTGTGATTGTCACCCTCTGCTCATAATTCGTACCGCTTATGGGTGGTCGTAATACCACCAGACGAATGGTAAGTTTATTTCATCATGGAACTGCAATAAAAACATTCTAGTATCGTGTATATCCTATTAGATAACACCCACACAAAGTGGTGCCCAAACTAGATATCGGAGTTGTGACCTGGGAAAAGGAAGCTGTAATTATAGACCTGACTTGTCAATGATAAATATTAAGATTCTAGATTTGATTGTCTTTAGATAAACCCTCATGCTCTTGCGCATCTTCTAGCGTGACTACGCAGATAAATGACAATTTAAAGATCTCAGATATCTATCTAATATTCCACAATAAATTTAGTAATAAGTAACCGGATCACAAATAAACCTTTCTATCAACCTATCTATTGATCACCACATTTTATTATCCCATTCAAGATTTTGTAAAGCCAATAATATTGATCGCCATGCCATGCCGTTCTCGGAGATATTTGAAGTGTTTGATGTTAACAATGTTATGTTAAACTAGACCTTATCAATACGATGAATAAACTAGAAATCGTTGCTCAAGCAAATCTATTCTGTGAAGGTCCACTCCGTAAGCGTTCGACCCTAGTTTATTTAGGTCGTAGAGTATAGCTGAACAGACTGTTCGGTAGAAAAATCTAGATATTTATTCAGTTGGTATTTGAAATAGAAATCATAGGGCATGGAATATTCTAGATTTTTATGAATTGCGTCTTACACGGGTTGTCTTATGAATTAAATATTATACAACACGACATTTTATATGTTCAAGTTAGTTTGTCTGGATAGTTTTGTACTACTGATGTACCTTGGGAGTGGATGATTCTTTCTTGTTATATTGTAAAATATTCAAAAATAGTATTAGCTTAGTGATATTAGACATAATTACATAAAACATGTGGGTCTTTAAGATCCCTTTCCTGTGAACTACTAACTGCCCTACTAAGTTCATCATCATCATCCATCCAGCATGTCCACTGCTGAACA
This sequence comes from Manduca sexta, assembly GCF_014839805.1. Lineage (NCBI taxonomy): Eukaryota > Metazoa > Arthropoda > Insecta > Lepidoptera > Sphingidae > Manduca > Manduca sexta. The sequence goes on from NW_023593859.1 coordinate 14,643, forward strand.
TAAGTCTGTCCCAAAGATTTAGTACTAAGTTACATGATATTAAATAGTTCACAGTAGTTAATAATATTATAAGTACACCATAGTTATAACTTATTATAATTTAATTCCAAATCGCGACGATAAGCGACAATAGCATAGTTGGGAGTGGACTGTCGAGACGAATGTCCGCAGATTCAAAACCAAGGACACGCATCACTAACTCTTCTAAAGTTAAATCTGTATTCTTTGTATATTATCGTTTGATTTAACGGTGAAAGAAAACGTTATGGGGAAACCAACATACCTGAAAAAGTTCTCTATAGCGACTTTAAGGGTATGTGAAGTCTACCAATCCGCACTAGACCAGCGTTGTGGACTAAACCCGAATTCCTCACAGTAGTAGAGGAGGACCGTGCCCAGTAGTGCGATAATATATACAGGGCTGATATTGTTATTACTAAATCCAGATATCTGTAAAACAATTAAGTGCAATAAAAACTTTCATAAACAGTGCATTGTAGGTAAAATGTTCGAGATACGGTGGCCAAAAATGGCTTTCGGATTACGAGGTAGATGAAAAACAACCACTCCACCGCAACAGTCTGCGGTGAACGAATTCATTTTACAAAATTTATTACATTTCGATAATCTGGTATTTTCATCCGGTCGTACTGAATTTCAATGACTGGTGGTCTAGATATTATTTTTATTCGCTTCGTTCGAATCAAAAACATCAGTCGTGTTTGTAACAATTGTTTCTATGGTTATCAATGTATAAGTTTTATTTGTTGAAATACGCCAATCAAAACTTTTTGTAGGTTTTAATAAAAATAAATATTTCACTTTGTATTTGTCGTTTGTATCTTTTTTTAGAGAAACAAATAATTTGACATCAATCAATTCAATGGACTTTTCCATTTTAAGGATTATAATGGGAGATTTTGACATTGCGTTTATAAATTAAATCATATACTTGTCTTTTTGAAAACTTATATGTGTACATAGATAGCAATAATCTATACTAAAGTAATAATCTATAATAAAGCGGAAGAGTCTGTTTGTTTGAACACGCTAATATCGGAACTATTTAACCGATTATGATTGTTTTTCCACTAATAGGAAGCTACATTACCCTGAGTACTTTAGGCTACTTTTATCCTAGAAAAATATAAAGCGGGACTTTTATACCGGAAAAACTCTGACGCGGGCGGAGCCACGAACAAAAGCTATTATTTATATATGCTACTTAGCTAAACTTACAGAGGATAGTATACGTTGTTTAATAGTATTTTTATTTTGGACTGATAATATACTTATAATTAAGTACGTAATATTATAGTCTTACATTATAATAATACTATATTTGTTACCTTAAAATATCTCTTTATTTTACAAAAAGCAATCTCAATACAAAACAAATGCGGACACTCAAGAATATCAAATATTGTATCAGACACGATTTGCAAAAACCTATAGCTCAATACAAGGAGCCGAAGCGTTCCAGTTTGCTCGGGCAACTTTACACAGAATCACTGAAATATATCTCGCGCAACGCCCATGTCCGCGTCTGTATGTAAACAATTTCTCATACAGATAAGATAATATTGTGTTCGGAAATCATGAATTATTCCAGCGCAGGCGATGTTAGTCAAAGAAATATTTTCTCCGCACTTAATCTATGAAAGTAAGCGGATCACGTCAGCTTATTTGTGTTTGTTATGAGATCTGAACCCCTTGGCGCCCGCTGCAGTCTTGCACCGCCCTTCCATTGTGCAAATTGAACTAGCTGTTGTATCTGGTACCTGGACGATGGAACAATGCCGTAATTTATGTTTCGCTCTCTAGAGTAATGATAAAGCTAACAAGCTGCTGAATTGTAATGCACTTTGCATAAATCTAAAAGTGGGTGTCCGATTTCGGTTTGCATTATAGCGAATGTGGAGCACTTAGTGTGTCATTATGGACCACTTAATTGTGAATGTTGGTGTCTGTTTCAACGTTATCAATATCGGGCATATTTGTACTGATTTATCAGTTTATTTTCTTTTTATCCAAATATAATTAAAGAGATTTATTTCACTGTTTTTCAAAGAGTATGTCAGAATATTAGGCGATAGCCATTTTTGGTTAGGCATGCAACTCTGACTTTCTAAAATCATGTGTGTATTCATAGTGAATTATCGCAGAATTTCTCTGTAATCATTTTGAAGGTATGTAGGGGAAGTCGGCCAATATGCACTAGGCCAGTGTGGTGGACTAAGGCCTCATCGCGCTCAGTAGTAGAGGAGGCCCGTGCCCACATCAGTGGGACAGTATATAATACAGGGCTGATATTATATAACACTGTTTTTTACAAAAGCATGTTCGGTATTACACATTCCCTTATTACTTCTAAGTTCTAAATTGAATACGCAAATCATCTCGCACTTGGCTAGTTTTGGCTTGATTCTTCACCCAATTTTCCTTGACGAAGACTAAGTTAAGCTAGAACAACCATTGCATTTGGTAACTCTCGAATTCCAAGCGTTTAGTAGCTAAATTGCCGGGGCTGGTTCCGTCGAGTGCCTTGAGAAAACGACACGACCCACTTGTTTGATGGTAATGGTCGTTAAGCCAATTCAGGTGACTTGGGAATTACACACTTGCTTAATATGCAGTGATGGAGCAGTCTTTGTGAAATTCTTAGATTTTTTGACTGAAGTAGCTAAAGGATACTACTCTGATATGAAATTAGAATATTTATTAACGATCACGATTATAGAATGGTAAGTATATTGTAAAATAAAATTATAAGTGAGTAATTTTGAAAATAACTATATAAATACAAAAGGATTCGCGCCTCTGGACAAAATTGCAGTCAAAACCGTGGATATATAATCACCTATAAAAGTAGCTGAAAAATTTCAAAATTTGAAAAAGCTTCTACATATTTAATTAATATTTTTCCTGTATCTAAAATAAAGCTAACCCTAAAAAATAATTTTACTAAAATTGTTACAAGGCCCCAGGTACTTTAAAGGCGATTCGATATTTTGAATTTTTCACCTGCTTTTGTGGTTGACTGAATGGCATAGGTTTCTGTCGTTATGTTTTAGAATCGAAGAACCTCTCAGCTTAACTACTGGGAATATTCAGAGTGAATTTAAAAATAAAAACAAACCTTAACCGCATTCCACATGTAAAATGTCTGCATCTCTCCAGAGATGAATTCAAGCGCGTAAACCGAAGCTAAAATACGAAGGCATAAAACTATATAATTCAGGTCACACGTGCTTAAATTTATTCAGTGGAAGTCCAACAGTGAAGCGTTTGCTTTGAGCGAGAGTTTGACTGGCTCCTCGGTCCCAAGCGGGCTCAAACGAGGTTACAAGTTATAAGTGTCTAGCATTTATTGCAATGTATGTCGTCTTGCATATCGTACGTTGATTATAAAATATCGTAGCTCCTAAGTAAACTATTGTACCTAAGAAAATTGAGATTTTATCTTTTAGCGTTTCGTTATCTAAGTACTGCTTACTATCTATTAATAAATAAAAATAAAAGAAAGTTTTTAAATGTGTTTCGTAGTGAACTGTATCTAGATGAGAAATGCTAAAAATGTAAATATCGCTATTTTTACAAATACTATAGTTTGCTTAGGAGCTATAGATATATTATCTTTCTCTTACTTAACAATATTGTAAATGCAATAGGTTTGTGAAAATGTATGGATATTCGATGTTTCTTATAAGGGCAAAAACAGCTGAACGGATTGGGATGAAATTTAGCACTCGAATAGACTGTGTCTTCGATTAACACATACTTTTATCCCGGTAATTTGCTTCCAGTAGGAAATATATATTTTTTTTTTATTTAAACGTGAATGGATCATGAATTGCTACAGTGTCAAAAACTTATAGCAGGAAAAGCTGCTCACGCGGGCGAAGCCGCGTTGAATGCCTAGTCTTAAATCATTAAAAAAATAAGATATTAAAAGGTCCTGCTAGTTTCTATGGACTCATATCTAATTGTGAAAAGCCTAAAGAAGCAATGGAGTATTCTTCGACAGCTCTATTATACGAATGCGTACCGAAATTACAAAAAAAATGTTATCTAGAACTATATTGCAGTTATCGTATGCACTAAAAACATGATACCATCCAAGTTTTATGACAAAAATACAAACTGAAAAATGCAAACGCATAATAAACACAACAAAACAGGAATAGCAATAACGGATAATAATCAAAATAGACAAAAACGAAAACATTTTGTATATTATATTTCGCATATAGCCGTTACACCGGCACTGAGACAAAGCTTTAATAACTGAACAATACAAAGGGAAATAAAAAGTTAGTTGGCAAAGCATTCAGTTCATTTTACGAGGGAATAAATGTGTATAAAAAATAGTGTTACATATTAAAAACGAACGTCAGG
>NW_023593860.1:0-1738 GCF_014839805.1 Manduca sexta
TTGTCGCTTCTCGCTTGCTTTAACAGTGAAAGAAAACATCGTGGGGAAATCTACACCCCTAATAATTCTCCATAAGAATTTCAAATTTATTTGATATCTCTTCTCTATCTTAATTTCATGGTGTCAGTTTTTCGCGACGGTGTGGCGCGCAACGTAAAAATTGACTCTCAACATTCTTCCTTAATGCAAGTATAACTTCAAAAAGAATTTTCCAAATCAGTTTATAGAAAGAAAGAATAATTTATTGTCGCGGTACACGTGATGTATCCATATATATGTATATATATAACAAAATACACTAAACAGTTAATTTCTATGTCCCGACCGCGACAACTAGGTGGCCATCTCAGCATAAACTGTGTCATGACAAGCAAACACAGCACTGGTTTTCAGTAGCCACCTAATGTACTAATGACTGATTTCTGGAATAACAACAAAAAAAATCACGTGGAATTGATAACCTCCTGTTTTTCAAGTAGGTTAAAAATGACGTAATTTTATTTTAATAATCAACGAATCAAAAACTTGTATTAAAGGTAAATAGCTGATCATTATTTCAAAAGATATCTGAAGCGTATCTAAATTATTTCATGTATAGTTTTGCCTTTTCCACGTGCGATTAATACTAAATAAAATTCAAACATATTTTTTTTTAATATTTGCACGTCAAAGTGACTTCACTGTACCTGATGGTAAGTAGAGTCCAATACAATGTCGACTGACGAGAGATGATTACCCCTCAGTCGACACAATTATGTCTGTTGGAATATATACAGGCTGATCCCGGAACGCGACACACGTGGACCACTATGGCGGGTGTTACCTTGTGTACGGTCGCTATCCGGACGGTTATAAAATATATCCTACCACCAGTAAAGTATGCTATATATATATTAACTTTGTAGTTACACAGATATATACATTTCATAGGTACATACGTAAACTTTGTAGTTATACACAGATTTTTCCTTATTGTCACAAAGGAAGTAACATCAGTGATCATGAAAATGAACCTTTTGTAGTTAAGAATAAGTATCATTTTATTTTAACAACCATTCGTCACCTATCTGCTTATCAAACAATGTTTTCCTTTAACAATTAACTACCTATACTAAATTACTTATGATGTTATATATAGCTTCTACGCACCATTCTACTCGCGTTAAACAATACTAGACGATTTACTGGTGTTATGTCTCTCATATGTGAGAGTCCTGGGTAGGTACCACCGCAATGTCTATTTCTGTTAAGCAGCAGTGTGTAGTCACTGTTGTGTTCCGGTTTGAACATTGTAGCCAGTGTAACTACTGGACATAAGACTTAACATCTCATGTCTCAGACGAGCGCAGTGGAATACCAAACAATACTTTGTAATTCAAGGTGTTGGTGTTTCTACTGTTTATGGGCGGTCGTTTTGCCGTCAGACGAACGGCAAGCTCGTATTGCTATTCAAAGCAATAAACAAAAATATATACAAAGTAGCCTAAAATACTCATTACAATAGTCAAAATAATTCATTCAAATATATATGTACATTAGTATTAAAGATTTCGCTCATCCGACTACGTTAACAATTTTTTATTAATATTTGATTTATTTTAATCGATTCACGCGCATTGCATAGGAAATAACCTTTAAACTTTATCAATAAATAACATCAAGCCGAACTGATCGTGTGTCGGTTCGCATCAATATGTTTCTGTCATGGCAAGGTCAAATGACCACTTTCACTATGTTA
>NW_023593861.1:0-19028 GCF_014839805.1 Manduca sexta
CTTTTCTGCAACGATGTTACTAATTCTTCCATTTTGTTTTCTCTCAATGCCGCTTCGGATTTTAATTTCTGTAACCTCGCTAGTTCCGTCTCCGTAGCGTGGAGGTCGTTCAAAGCCAGTTTAAGCTGTTTGCGTAAATCTTCGATTTCTATCGACTGTTTGTCAATAGTCGATATGTAACTGCGCGTTTTCGGTTCTATTGGTTTTCGTTTTCATCAACTTCAACAAGGGGTTTTCTTTCTCTTTGGTGGAATCGATTTCGTCTTTAGCTGCATCTGTTTTTGGTGGTACTTGATGACTGCTTCTTCCGCGAACTTTTTCTTTAACTTTAGATATTGGGGTGCGGTTAAGGATGGGGGATGGTGGAGGCTGCGTACCTACATCACCCCAGTCAGCGCTATCTCTTCTGCCACCTTCGGACGCCGTTCGATATTCTTCATCTGAAGAGAACGGTGCTAATTTTCCAGTGACTGGAGTGACTGGTGTGACGGGTGATGTTGAAGATTCCGACGCCTGGTCAACTATATCTTCTCGTAGTATTAGTGACAGCGGTCCTGTGTCGGGCAGACCTGCTGTCCTTCTCATTGCTGATACCCAGTTAGCCCTTATGCCCGCTGTCACCGCCGATAACACAATATGCTTTCCATCCCAAGTCTGTAAAATTTAAAAAGATCCGTTAAAACACATTGGTTAAAGATTCCAGACAATTAAATTAAATTGGTGAGTTGTTTACCTCAGTCTCAAAAGCATAGCCATTAGTGGACGCCGAAGTCGGAAGGTCCACCACCCTCGATATGCCACTCAGATCGATGACCCCGTCCATCAACCCCCGGTGCTCTGCATGCGGATCCCTGAAGTATAAGAGGGCTGCTCCTCGCAGGACAAACCAGTGTCGCGACCAGCCACCCGGGCTTCTTCGCTGTAACCACCCAGCCCTTGCATGAAGGAGCCTTTCTGCCGGAAGTTCTACTCTTCCACCCTCACCGCCTTCAGTGGCTTCTGCCACATCAGTAGGCTCACTACCCTCGCTTGCTGAGCTGGAGTTGCCCTCTTCTGGTGGTATCCCACCATCTGGCGAGCCACGTGCCTAAAAGAAATTGTAAACAATTAAAAGTTATAGCGTATTCTCAGTAATATTTACGTCAAATGTGTTTACCCAATGGGGCGTGATGTAAACTAAGCAAATAATTACAAACACCAACCCAAATTATTTCAAACCTTGTTCTTACACATATATTTCATAGATAAAAACAAAAAAAGAATGAAATCATCCTCTATGGTGAATAACTTGAATTTAATATTACTTACTGGGAGTCGATCTGGCGGCGGGAGCCTGGTGGGTCTCTCGAGCGTGGGTGGTAGCGCTCTCCGGGACCTGGGTCTCGTGAGAGATGCGGCGATGTCGCGCAACTGTTCGTCGTACTGCTGGTGCTGTTGCTGCAGCAGCGGGGACCGCACGCCTGCTGGAGATTGCAACGGTATTACAACTACGATAGATAGCTCATAAAACGTTTGTACTAGTATATTGTAATAAATTTAGGCTTCGAAGTATTTTCTTTCTTGTCCACTTTGGCTATAGATATCGACAGTTCATCGAAAATGGTATGGTATAACAATAAGTCTCCCTTGCTCTATCCTATCTCTCATAAAATTATATTGTACGAAGCCTCGAAGTATACTGGGCCTAGATCGTTCCCATTTGCTGAACTATAATTTAGACGTGACCACGCGAAGATTACAGGACTGCTAATAATAATAATATACAGACCATTTATTGGACCAAATTCATTTTTATTCAGCAATCACCTACAAATCTTAACGGTTAAATCAAGGTGCCTACCCTCGTCAGTGACGGGAGGCGCCGCGGGTTCTGCCAGGTCTCCCCTGCGTCGCGACCAGGCCTTCTCCTCACCGTTGATCTTGTCCCGGGTTGGAGGCGACGCTGACGACACCGGCTGGTCTGTGTATACTGTGGGCAAGAGATAAGTGAGGTTCAGAAAAAATGAAAACCCCCATTCTTAGCAATGATTAATGAAAATTGACTAACAAACGCATTGAATGAACAATAATATGCTATAAGTAAATTATTGTAAAAGTATGCATTATTTTCGTGCGGTTTAGGTTCGGAGCGTTTTAGACGTTTTTATATGCCCCGACTTGGGAGCCTAGTGAATAGGGTAACAAGGCATAAAGCAACATAGGGATAAATTCTAGGACAAGATTAGGTGCTAGTGTAAACTGATTATCAAAATTGTATCGTCGTCCCCTGCTGAATGGCGATCTCCCTATAATCTTAATTATATATCCCCTTTCATATAGTTAAAATTATGTCAGCTGAACTTTCTCTTTATTGAGGTATATTAGTTTCCCAATGGGAGTAAATTATTTTGAGGTCACGAGATGTCATAGTGGAATAATAGCCGGCCGTAATTTTCGATTTCTCTGGTGTCAGTGTTACTAATATAAAAATTAAAGGTGGATACAGATAAAAAATTATATAGTGTTAATTTCTTCCACTATCACGTGACGTTAGCTATTTAGTAAAAATCTAGTAGTCATTTTGCCGCCGAAATTTTTATCATTTTACACCAAATAATCAAGTATTTTAACAATCGCTTAATAAACGAAAATAATCAACTTTCATCTTTGAAAGTTACCGATCGCGTCGCAAGTTATCTCTCGTCCGTCCCATCGCCCATGGCCGCCCTAGTTGCGCACAATGCAAGCGCAGTGGGTGTCGATGATTTACCACGAGTCGGCTCATTCATATTTATTAACGCTGCGATTTTTTTCCACACTAAATCCCACCTCGGCTGATCTACGCGACACTTTGACACAACCATTACGTGGGAGAGAGAACTATTATATTTTCGAAAAAAATATATTTTTAAACGGAATATCCGTGACGAGAAGTTATTGCCTGTAAAATATGTGGATTCCTATGAATACTGCGCGTGTTGCAGTATTATGATTTATAAGGGTGCATATATGGTGAGCTAGAAGTCTGTTGGGTAGAAAGATGTTTGGTAACATGATAAAAATTTATACTTAGTAGCAGCCTGGAGTATATAGTTGTGCTTGGTAAATAAGTAGGCTCTACTGGTTATTATATTTCTCTACGACGTTTGTTCAACGCTCTTTGTTCAACAAAACGCAATCATGATGACATTCTTGACTTTATTTGTCGTGTTTCAGATTAAAGTGCTATTAAAGGTCGTAAAGGCTACAGAGGATTCTTCATTAAACATCGTGTTGCGTATTAAAATCTTCCTATCATTTCAACTGATGTACTAGATATCTACGGCAAACGAAGCCGCGTGCAACCGTAGTCTACCTAAAGCTTATAAATTGAATTGTCTCGTGCCGACAAAGCGTATCTCGCGTGTTGGTTGCGTCGCCTTTTTGCCGATAACCGAGACTTCATAAATTTTGATGCGGTATCTCGAGAAAAAATGTTATGAAGTGCGTGCGTGAAGAATATGAGTTAAGCGAAAGATGTAGGATTTATTCGGGATATTTGCTAGTGAAACGTTTATAAAAATGAGCCAAATAGTGTATGCAACGTGCTTCAAAAAGTGACAGTCAAAATAGTGAGATCAAGTTAGGAGATAGAAAGTTTACGTAACATCGTAGCTCATTTTAAGCAATTAGCAAGGTCATAAGCAATACCACCGCCCATAAACAGTAGAAACGCCATCAAGCAATTACTAAATATTATTTTTATTCCACTGCGCTCGACATACTGAGACTAGAGATGTTAAGTCTTATTATGTCCAGTACTTACATTAGCTAAGTGTAACTACTACTTACTTAGTGTAACTACTGGACATAATAATCGTTCAAACCAGAACACAACAGTGTATACACACTGCTGCTTGGTGGCAGAAATAGACATTGCAGTGGTGCCTACCAAGGTGGACTCTCACATATGAGATACCTACCAACAGTATAACCGATATAATTTTGTTTATATTAGCGTGCACTTTCATCGTACAAATATTTAGTAAGCTAGACTCTCGTTAACATCTGGCATTTGGTATGGAATGCTATTAAACCGTTGTAGTCGGTTGCCGATCTGTAGATAGCGCAAATATCGCCACGATACAGATCTATACGCGTTGTTTCTGCTCATGATGCCTACGAGCTATTGCTTGGGGATATAGAAATACATTTTTCCGACGTACATTTTCGACGGCTTATCTTTTTACTTATACTTATCATTGCGGCTTGTGAATGTGTGATTTTTAATTATGGTCAAAATTTAGTGTGTACGTGACATCACGACTTTCTCCTCTTAGGGCAGTGTACATAAATAATTTTAAAACGAAACTAATCTGTCTAGAATAACGTAAAGCTTAATATATTTGGCAAAATTTACATATTCATAAAAGTGTTACTCGAATACTTTTTAACTAAAAATAATAAGTGAAATGCCTCTCCATCTAAATAATACACGTTACTTATTCCATATGCATTCAAATGACTTGCGTTTCAAATTAAAAGTTATCTAGAAGTAATTTCGTACGGCGCGTTGCGTGTTGGCGCTCGAGCTAAGAGCTTTCAAAGAAACAACCCCGCAATTACATAATAACACCTACTCATAACGTTTAACGTTGGGAAAAACGAATAATTATCTGGATGCTGTTTCGCGAATAACCTTTTAAAGACATAATTCTGGAAAATAAACCGGGATGAACAGAAGTCATTAGTGTTACTATTTTTATATGGTGCTCATAGATTATATGAATTATTAAATAAATTACAGTTTAAAATGTAAGGGAATAGACAGATGAAATGTAATTAACACTTTATTACTTATAAATTAATATATAAAAACTATTGTATTGACCATAAAAAAGAAACACGTGAAATGAAACGTAAAAAATAATTGTCTATGTTCATCTCTTCCAGCCAGTAAGAATAAAAGTTAAAAATAAAATATTTAAATAACAACAATATTCCAATTCCAAATTCAAAAACTGACACCGTCGCATTTGCATCCAACCCTCCGCGGCTAAAGCCAGATATGGCGCCGGTTGCTCGTAACCCGTAAATAACCTGTTAACCCAACATTTAAAGCTTCGACCTTGGCTCATGCGATGCACTCGTTAAGTGATCCCCTCAATTACTACTGGCGGTGAGATATGTAGCAGATAAGTCAAAACATGCGCGCAAACGTGTCTTGCGTTGTATATGTGCATTTATTTTGAGATGCGACCTTGGGTTTGTGTCAGGTGGAGTGGAACTAGATGTTAAACGTGACTACACTTGAAAATATATGATTTGACTTTATCCGAATTTGGTGGAGGTGAAATTTTATTTTATTTCGTCGCGAAGTCTCACGCACACATCCCGCATTTATCCCCGAAAGGGTATGTAAAGGCGCAAAGAGGGCACTTTTCGCCAAGTGTGTTCCGTACCATGATGTGATAGAGAGCGAGCCTAACGCCATATCAGGCATGAATTCCAGACTTCGGGTTGATACTGAGCAGAAAAACCCAAATATCACTTTGCCCGACACGGGATTCGAACCCAGGACCTTACGAGCGCTGACGTACTTACGTAAGTTTTACGAATAATAATTAAAATTGTGACGGAACCCAGACTCTTTCCTATGATGCTGCATACCAACATGTCTTCGAGACAATTAGCTTTCTGACGCAAATCGTCCGCTCAGCAAAAATCAGGTCACCATCCAACCACAGCTCGCTCAGTCGGTAAGTTTCCTTGATTGATTCTCAGCAGATGATGAATTGCCAAAACGTTTCGACGAAAGCGTCGTCAGACTCTTTAATGACTCAGGCGCAGTTGTTTCAAACCACTTGCAAAAAGTGTTCATCAGAAATAATTCGTTAAACCTTACATTCACTTGCTTCGAAAACCAGCGCATTGTCAACAGAAACGTCTAACGAAGAGTTTACGAGGTTTGAACTTACCCGCACTGAGAGGTCATTGGCCAGTGTTAATGATTTATCGTTTTTTTCTTTTTACCACACTCTAAATGCTGATGCGAGGTTTTTACACCCGCCGATGATATTAGTCAGCGACGGAACGACGCACATAATCGTACAGTTATTAATTTTCTAGTATAATTACTAAATTGGCAAATAAGGAATACAAACGAATTAATAATTGAAATGTTGAAGATTTAATAATAATCTTTAAAATCCTTACGGTTTAGTAATTTGACGACAATTATTAAATAATTAATTACAGCTATCCGTCGAAAATATTGTGCTAAGATACGCCAAATCTTGTAAAAGCTAAGCGAGGCTCTGAACAACATCCAGAATTTAATCTTTCGAATCACTTAAAAATCTCGGAATTCAACCCGCCTCGACTCTCGAATCTCTGTTGTCGTCTGTAACGTGAATCTAAACCCTAAAAGTACTCCTATATTTTTATTATTTCAAACACAATTTCCCATTACCGCTATCAAATCCAGGACCTTTTGCTCCCAAACAACATTACTAACCAATTATGCTAAAATATATTTTTTTTAACCAAGATCGTATCATCGGTTTCGCAGTCAAACTGCAGACATTAAACTAATTATACTTACATTACCCTAACTAGAATCTTATTTTTAACCCTAAAACTTTCCAAGTGTTTAGTAACCGACTGCATTCCGAAACTAGCTGGCAGGGCCGTTGCCTCATCGGTAACTCGGTATAACTTTATGACATTAATTTATATACTTAACCTTTACATTATCTGTCTCCACGTTTGTTTGTATAAATTATGAACTACCAAATATGCGCGCTGACAATTTGTTGTATACTAGTTGTTGCTGTGGGTTTGGTTGTTTATTACGTTTTAAGTTAGAAAGGTAGGGTGGTTTGGGTATTTGTAGGGGATGGATTATAGGAGACTGACAAAGAGGATATATAAGGCAATTTGGATGGAAGAGCCGGTAGGAGTCGACCGCACCGAACCTTCGATTGTCAGATATCTGTCATTCTTAGTAAAGACCAGGTCAAAAGAACCCTGAATTGGCGGGAATGCATAAAAAGATTGATGAAGGTGGAGGGAGCGAGAGAAGTATGCCCAAATTGTGTAATGTGGCAATTCATAGTCTCTGCCTAGCCCTATGTGATAGTGGCGTGATGCGTGATAGCACGCATCACTGGCGTACGCGTCAAGCGATTGTCCTTAGGATTTAACGGTAAAATTTATTTTTACATTTTGTTTGGGAACTAGCTTTATTTTAAATTTAAAAAAATGTATAGGTCATGTCTTCTAAATCTGTCTTATTGCAATGCCTGTGAAGTTATAATTGGATCATCAAAGTTTAATAGAGATGTTAGGCTTATGAAAGGTTCTTGTAACCGACTGTGTAACAGTTATGTAGACAGTTTGTAATACAATTTAAGAACATTAATTTGTCATTAACTTCCAGCATTTAAACGACTGAATATATTTCATTCTTCCATAATCTCAATAGTAACTCCATAACATTTTAACCATCTACACAGCTTCGATTTTCAGATTGAACAACTAAAGTTAGTGATTTTTGGTTCTCAAAATGTTTACTTGCCCGAGGACTAAAACTTGTAACTGACATGGTCGTTGACTTGTTCCATTTGCTCTAAAAAGGCGAATGATGGATACTAGTATGCTAATAAAGTCAGTCTACCTCTGTTAGGTGAAAATCATGAGCCGCCCTGTGGAATGGGGGCGTTTGAAGAATTCCACCACGGTATCCCCTGCCTGTCGTAAGAGGCGACTAATAGGGGCCACGAAGGGGGTCGTCGGCGGGCAGCAGGGGGCTGTCCGCCCTAGTGCATTTTTGTGCATCCTTGCACATTTTTCGGTTGACCCCCGGGATGGACGGCAGTGTGTAGTTGGCCTCATGCTGCCGTAGACGCCGAGGGCGTCTCTTTCGGTGCGTGGGGGCTTCTGGAGCCCCCAACCCCCATAGGAGACGGGCTGCAAGGCGGCACTGCGCAGGGGCGGCTGCGGACGAATACTTAGACACTTCCGTCAGAGGAAGCCCGCAGTCGTCCCTAATGCGCCGAAGAGGGCCACCGCGGAGTTTTAGCTGGTAGGCCGTGCATAGGTTAGTTGTACTCGGGTTAGGGACTCGCCCCGGCGGTCGCCCGAAGGTCTTCATCAAATCCGGGCGGCTCAACGCCGGGCCGTAAGGCGTTGGGGCGTTAGTAATAAGGGAATTTCTCCGCGAAACCAAAAAAAAAAAGGTGAAAATCATGAGGGTACAAACACCGATTTTATCAAGGGGAAATCCAATTATGGATTTCTGCCTGACTCACAAGTCGTAACCGATTTTCAGACTACTCCATACTACTCTTTCCCTTATACCACAGGTCGTATACAAATTAAGTCTCTGTCTACCTCATTAAGGTTTAGGTATGCAAGTATCTTTTTTATCAGTCTTTCCAATTGGATTTCACTCCCTTATATCGAAGGTCGCGGGGCACGCATATGTTCGCAACCAGAACTCTATACATTTTATGCTATCAAAAAGCCATTTCACAGTTAATCCGACCCGATCAGCGAATCGAAAGGGGGTGTTTCCGACAACAATCAGCAATTAGCCGGGTGTGGATTCCGTTAGGTTTGCAATTAGATTGGCCAGGTGCGCCAGACGCGCCCTACACACGTGCGGGGCGGTCGTAATCCAGATGCTTCGAGATTTTCCGGGATCATGTAATGTGGAAGAGGTTATGTCGGTTAGATAACATTACCTAAGGCAAATTAGGATATCGAAAATGTACTGTGAACAAGAGACCAGAGAAAGTAAGGTTTAATTTATAAAACAATTGAATATTTTGGAACATGGTATCGTCAAGTAAGCTATGACATTAAATAGATAATGTTTTTGGTGTGTAATCGCTTTCCAACAAACCAACAAAATTTCTCTTGGATTGGGACGAAAAAAGAGTTCACCATAACCCATGCCAATATATGTACAAACAATACGTTTATATCACAAGGCTTTTAGCTCCATATAAACATAAACTAAAATTCATTAAACCCCAAACACGCAATAAAATGATGAATTAATTTATGAACACGCACCGCGTTTATAATTACCGCGGGAATTTCGGTAATAATCTCGAAATACAGACGTAGATATGAAATTAACTGTCATTTTATGAACCGATGCGAGTTTACGATTTTACGGTGCTTAGATAACTTAAAAGCATTCGGTTTTCGGAGAATTGGAAAATGAACTTTGTAATCTAACGTCAGGTTAATTGAAATGGAGTTTAATTTTAGTTAGGGTTTGATAAAACTAGATGTGAATTAAGGTTGTTGAGTACTAGGAACTGATACTAAGTATATTTTCGAATTTCTTGATTCATTTTTACTCTTTAGTTTATGTTAGTGTTTATTATAATCTTTGTCGTTTCTTAGTTTTAGACTGCCTCGGTGGCGTAGTAGTACTCCATGCGTGGCACGGCAGCGTTCTGCCTTAGGTTCGAATCCCGAGACGGCCAAAGTGATATTTGGATTTTTCTGGTCAGTATCAGCCCGGAGCCTAGAATTTGTGCTCGATATGGCTTGTGCCCTATCACATCATGTGACGGAACACCCATATCGAAAATTGGGGTTCTTTGGTTGCGCCTCTGCATACCTCTTAGGGGATAAATGCGTGATGTGTCAGTATTATTTCTTTCTTTTCTTATTATACTTTCATTAATCGACAGGGAGAGCGAACCGATGACCTTACCCTTCACAACTTAAACCTAGTCTAAACTCTAAAGAAGTCTGTCCAACGACCTTACACTTTACAAGTAAATCTAGTCTAAACTCCTAAAGGAGTCTGTCCACTACACAAGTTCATGCTATGATCTTTCTAAGGACGGAATAGTGTAGTGGCCTTAATCTCAAACTTTTCAATACAAAGATTTTTTTATTAATTTGACACGTTCGTAGCTGGCATAATACGAAACTAAGTAGCGGTAGCGAAGGTGAAATTTTCTGAAACAGATCACGACACAACATATAAGTATTAATATGCATAAATAAACAAAAGCAAAATGCATCAATGTATTTATTAAAAGAACTTGTCGATTGTATAATAGTACTAGTTGATCCGACAGACGTTGTCCCCTCTTAACTATGAATTTGCAGCGCGCATTCTGTCAATGGCTGGCAGTTAAATATAAAATTAATATTTTCGTTAAATTTTCTAATTTTCCGCGCAATTTTTTGAATTTTTTCTTTCATAAGAACCTTCTCCTGACAATAACAAACACAACAAAAAAAAATAGTGACATCGGTCCAGCCGTTCACGCGTGATGGCGTGACCAAGGGAAATAGGGATTCATTTTTATATATTATATAGATAACTGTAAATTCTAATTGCATTGACATTTTTCACCTTTCTCCATTTCAATACAGGAATCTATTTGCCAAATAATTATATATTAAGGTTATTTAAATAATATTCTCTAGACGTTGGTGCGTACTTATTTTGCGCCACCTCTTTCGCTACATGATTGTAATCTGTGTAAACTGTTGTGGATTATGTATTTCTATTTGTTTCTTTTATTATTTAAGTAAAATTGTACTTACGTACTTGTTGTTTTCCAAATAAACTAAAAGGTATCGGTTTATATTGATCCTTCCGTTTGCTAAGTAGTGGGCAGAGTCCTTAAAGCTAAGTAAGTTTTCGCAAGCCGGCGCGTTTCAATGTTCCGCACTTCAAAGCCATTTTATTTATGGCCGTAACGGTGCTAAATTTAATTGACGCGCCGGAATCCGAGGAAAGTCTGGTTTAACTTGTGTTGTTTTGACGCGTATCATTAGTTGTTAGCGAATTTAATTCATAGACGATTGGCGTTTGGCTTATTTGGCTTAACAGTTTGAGGTAAAGCAACGGTTTATCTTATACAATCTAGCTTGTAAGCTTGTTTTAACGTTTCAGGTTGTTCAGAATTGCTTGAATAGCTGTCAAAACATCACAGGTTTCCTAGTTTTACCTTATTAAGAAGTAAGATGGCGGATTTTGACTTACAGCTGATCGAGAACATTTGTGTTTCAACTAAGCATGGTATTTGCGACATTTTTATAAGTAAGACTGAGTTATAAAATGTTAATTGAAATAAAACTGTTTACGGATTTTATCGCGATTATTGATATTGTTATTTTTTTCCCGATGTTTCGAAGACTTTGCAGCCTTTATGGTCACGGGGCAGACTGAGCTGTTGGGCAAAGTTACAATAGGTATATATTTCTATTATTATATTTATTACGTTTTACTATTATACTGCATAAAAGTAAATTGTAGGTAGATAATATATAAATAGTTTAAATTTCATGTCTTACATTCGCGTAAACATAAGAAATCAAACGGTTAATTGCTAGTAGAGGTTGCTAGACGTAGATGCTTGAGTCAGTAAATGAGAATTTAATTTTGTTAAGCAAGTTGGAAATTAAAATTTGCGTGTGGTGTTTAAAAATATCTCATATCGAGTTCCAAAAACAGGTATAAAATTAGACTAGTAATTATTTAAAATTAGTTGTTAATCATTCTCAAAGTATTTCCGCATCCTAATTACATGTACTTAATATTATAATATCAACCTTATAATATTATAATATCAACCTTAATACCATTATGATACTATAAATTAAGTTAATAGCGATTCATTTGAATATAAGTGTAAATTATTTTTAATTTAATTTGGAAATAGTGTAAACCAAACTTGTATTCTCTTTGCCAAATTTTACTAGGATTTTTAACACATTTTAATTAAATTTGGAAATAGCGTATTTATAAACTACGCTTGTATTTTCTTTGCCACATTTTTAATTTACAAGGATTTTAACAGAGAAACAAGAAACAGCGCCTATACACGTCCATTCTATAGAATTATCAAATCCTCGAGAAATTATTTTATAATTAATTTACTTTTATTTGATATTAATAACTACATAGTTTAAGATGTATAATATCTGTTCTTTCATCTGTGATATGTTTAAAACAATAACTATTGGTGAAGTAGACTCCACAAATACTCCATCGCCTGGGTCAGGTTTTAGATGGTGTAAACACCTCCTGAATCCACACCATCCTTGACATAGCCGCCAGAACTAAGAGGACTGACAAATGAATAAATTATGGTTACGTTCAAGAATCTAGCTTTTAAAGACTTCAGAGTATAGTTTAGAATAAAGAAATAAAATCTACTCAGATAAACCTGTCGATGTACAAAAGCCAATAAACCAAAGAATAAAATATTTGTTTACACTATCAGCGGGCTTAATTGAAAAATACTATACATAAAACCTATAACGACTACGGAAAACACATTCCACCAGTTTAATATCCGGCGAACGTTTAATGACGTTAATCGCCATTAGGCGTACATTAAAAACGTGCCAAACCAGACCGCTGTTATCTAAAACAAACTCATTATTAAATGTGTTACGAGTTGACATCAAAGTTTACTTTATATTTGCATATGTTGAATATTCATGTTTATTTTATCGAGCTTTTATATTTTCCGGGAGATAGGTCCTGAGGGAATATTTTAGGTCTTTTGGACTTGTAGTTTTATTGCATCGGCTATGATTGCGGCCATTAAGAGGTGAACCTCTCTGTATTTCTATACAGCACGAATAGGTCTTTGAGGTATGGGTACAGAAAACCATTTTAAACTGACACTGACAGTTTCCTATGGCGAGAAGGATTCCCAGAACTTCCAGCATCTAGTTACCAACTCTGAACGTTAATCCTTGTATTGAAGATTGGCATTTACTATCCTCATAAAATGATGATACGTTGGAAATCGATAAACAGTAGAGCAACTTTTCTTTCAACATGTGATCAATAATAGCAGGCCTACCCAAACAGTTCGCAAAACGCTTCATCTCTCAACACAGGGCTCGCCCTCCAAGCTCACATCTCAGCATCTAACGGGTTTTAATTAGGTCTAAGTGTCGTCTAGACGGGGATTGTGTCCAGATTTATGTGCTGGATGGGGTGGCCCGGCTGGTTTCCAACCTGATAGCTGCTTAGCTAATTAATGGGGACACCTGACTAGCTGGATATAGCTGGAATGGCTGGAATGTTGTTGGTTCCGCAAAGTGATGTAGAAATTTATAAGCTGCGATTTGTTTTTGTACAGCATGAACAATTTAAATTTGCGTTGCGTGATATCTCGTGTGTTTATTAAGGATTGTCTAGAAGGCTGTCTATATGTCCTTTACTTTCCTAACCTATCTTTACTTTCCTAAAGGCCTTCTAGTCGATGATATGGTATATTTTGTCGTTTAAAATCTCCTACCATGAAAAGTTCATGAAAAATACATTAAACAATACAGTACAAATAGGATACGATAATGGCTAGATTGTTTTTAATCAAGAGGTCAGTACGTACCAGACCTCTCTATATCAAGACCCGTCAGTCCTCGCTGTCGTAATCGGTTAATAGCCGGCTCCCAAAATTTATAACCGAGCACCGCCCTTAACTCACCTTTCAGTGACCCTCACCTTTCTCGAAAACGTATCCATCACACGTACATACATCCAAAAAGTCACACACGAACTGATGATTTACGAATTTCTTACAATATAAAGACGTGATTACTTCATTCGAATGGCGAATAAATAACGCGTCCCGCCTCCGCGCGCGTTTTTAACGCCCCTATGTGAATGCGACCTATTCCCACGTGGTCGACATTATATCATTCGACATTGCTTCAATGTTAACACCTACAACGCTTTTGTTTTGAATTTGAAAATGGAATGTTAATTCTACGGCGAGATTAACGTACATTTTGTTTGGATGTGAGATTTATTTGACATTTCGACGGGAACGAATTATATCTTAATTACATGGGCGACTAATGTGAGTTATTGTTATTTTCGACTTAGCAACTCGAATAATATAATTATGTTATGTACATTCTACGCAATATACACAGTTGATAAATATTACCTCGGCCTCATATAAATCTCAGTGCAATACGTCAAGATTGCAATTTGACTATTCATTATGTAGTAATTTTATGAATTTCCAAATGTGTCAAAATGAATTGAGACTTCGCGTCGTGAATAGCCTATTGTGGCTGCAGGGTCGGTGTGGGTCAAACATTAGTATTATGTGCAATTATATTATTATCTCGTCAAAGTAATGACAATACTTCCTGGTGTATGGGCAATTTTGTGGCTTTATTATTGGTACGCTACTGAAGATGTTTAACGTATGACGTATTGAAAGTACTTGATCGTATATATTATTTTATTCCTAATGGATTGTGATAATTCATACATTCATATATAAATACCACAGTTACTCTGTCTGTTACTCTTTGATGGCTGAACTATGGATCTATTTCAAATTATGTATGGAGATAGTTCGTCATATTATAAGCTATCCTGGGAAAATATATAGTGGGATTTTTATTACGAAAAATTTTGTCGCGGAACCGCTAGCAAAAGCTAATTATTTATAAAGTAATAAACGCTTCGGTTTCCATATCGTCCATTATTGCTTTAAAATTAGATTTTCACTTACTTGATAAGGTTACATTAAGATCGCAAATATTAACATTTTTCTTTTCTCTCTTTAATATATATTTTTTTATATTGCTCCTGTTGATATGCCTTTTTGATACAGGATAAACACAAGCTGATCCCAGGAACGCGACAAACTCACGTGGGTCATTATAGCGGGTTTAAGCCTTGAGTACGATGGTCGTTATCCGGGCGTCTATTAATATGCTACCACCAGCAAAGCTTTCGACTCCAAACTACATGCAATATCGAATCATAAAGAATAAGAGCACCAAAACAACATCGCCTTGTAATTTGTGTTGCATTGAATCCTACCGACCGTCTGGTGAACCAAATACAGAATGCGTTTTACTGATTCTGCAACACGCCATAATTTCGGGTTTGCCGTAGTTCGCGCGTAGGCGATCGGCGCCGACTCTGACGCCATAGAGCTCATATTTGGTTGAATTAATAACTATTAGCTACCGTTGTTATCACAGTTTTATGTACCAAACAAATATGAATGCAATTTGTATCATGTTTAATGTCATTTTTGCGTGTAACTGCTTTATAAGATGTTGAGTATAAGTCTATCTATGGACCTGAGTATATGCAGACGATTATCGTTTACAGTTATTTACAGCTGACTATTTATCATAGCATTAGGACTTACAATAAGCCATGTAATTAACTACATATTGTTAAGCATAGTGCTTTAACAGCAAATTCGTTTATTTCATTTAGTGAAGTACGTGGAACATAAACTAAGTTTAATTTGTTTTAGGAATTACGACCTAATACGTTCTGTATTTGTGTGTTCTGCAATTTGTTGCTGATCTGTTTCAAATAAATGGAAAAATATTAGATCGATGTAAGTGTCGAACCTATGCTTTTTAGTTTCAATAATCAAGAAAAATACGTTATGTATAGTTATAATCATTATGTACGCAAAATACATATTTAGAGCACAGTAATTTTGATTTTCGATAGTGCACGAAGGTTCTCGAGTGGAGGTCATGAACTGGCAAGCGTAACGTCGGACGTCCACCCACAAGGGACAAATAACCTAATAATAGTCGCAGGAGATCGCTGGACTCGGGTCGCTTCCAATAAATCGACCTGGAAATCTTTGGGGAAGGCACATGCTCAGCAGTGGACATTCTGCTTCTGATGATGATGATGAATTTTAATTTGATTGTAAGTGTACCTTTGGTGTCAATAGGCGCAGGCGCGGCGAGGTTGGTATCTCGGGCTGCGGCGGCTGCACCCTCGGCCCGGGCCACGTGGTCGCGCCCCCAGAACAGTAACGCGTCCTGGTGCCGCCGCAACCGTCCGCCACGTCGCGCAGCGTCGACGCGTCCGCAGAATATTCTACAAAAGACGAGACATAAGTCAGATGTTCGACGTCATATAGGCATGGTACAAGCAATATTTAAGTACAATTAACTGAATGAATTAGGTAGAGATACGTCCTGTGCTTTCACATTTTATTCAGTTTATATCCGTCCCATATCATTACATTTCCCCTATTGAGAGCGAGGATACCGCTATATCAGGCAAACATTCCAATCCTGAACAAATTAGGTGTGTTTCTTAGTTCATCTTATTTAGTTTTCAGCATATTTGCTGCTCTTCGTTAATGTATTCAAAAATACTGATCCACAATGCGATTTGGAATATTAGTCATTATTTTTTTTCTTTAAGGAAAAGTAACTTTACTGCTGTAAAGTATACTCACTCCTAGTTGTTGATGACTGCAGCAAGCTGGCTGTCTGGCCGCCTGGAAACGTGGCGTTCCTCTTGTGTCGACCCTGGGAACAAGAGCATTTCATATTTAATTGATATACCTATTATCTAAGTTTTTATGGCTAATATGATTATCACGCGTTTCCGCTAGTCTGATAGTCTTAGTTCGACATAAAGAGAATTAATACCTTACAATTCTGACTCTTTTCCAGCATCAAAATCGGTTTAGCAATTAAGCCTCATAATAGACAGGCTTACATACATTTATATTTTAAAGATTTTTTTGTAACAAATTTTGCCTTGTTAGAAAATTTCCCACACCGTTCAACTCGCAAGTGATGAACAAAAGGCGCGGTCCCACCGAGAGCTATTAGTGTGTAATGTGAAAACGCGGTTAGAAACGCTCGCGTATCGTTTAATTGTTCGAAAGCACATAGTTGTGAGTTGTTAACGACGTTAGCGGTGGGCGCGACCGGCGTGCAGGGCTGCCCTAGACATTATCCTAGGATAATTCATTATATATAATTATAAAATATATATAACGTCCCACTGCTGGGCCCGGCCATCCTCTACTACTGAGAGGGATTAGGCCTTAGTCCACCACGCTGGCTTAGTGCGGATTGATAGACTTCACACACCCTCATTGGTATGACGTCAATAATTCCTAAATATTTCATTATATACACCTCATTTCTATACTGAGTTCGATAGATATACTAAAATGGTCTATTTATTTTTTTATAAGGCAAAGTGGCTTCACTTGTTCCGATAGGTCAAGAAGTATGCCGTTCCGAGTGGGAAATACGCGGGTTGATCCCGAAAAT
Source organism: Manduca sexta (assembly GCF_014839805.1). NCBI lineage: Eukaryota > Metazoa > Arthropoda > Insecta > Lepidoptera > Sphingidae > Manduca > Manduca sexta. The sequence continues at coordinate 17,041 of NW_023593861.1, forward strand.
GTTCGGTTTTATTTCGTCAGAGAGAGCGACATTAGCTGGGGTCCAGTCGGGTCCAAAATATGACCGTCAGAGCTTACTTAATCATAAAATAATGTATTGGATTCCACTCCAATAGATTAAAGAGAATTAGTCATCTAAAATTATCTATATGAATTAACTCCCAAAGATTTATTTAATAATGCAGTAAACAGTCTAAATTACTGGGTTGTTGCTATTTACTGCTACTGTTAAGTCTTTATTGCAGTTTACTAATAATTGCAGGGTAGAACAAATTATGGTCCTTCGAGCCGGATCTGAAGTAATTTTCACAAGTTATTTGCAATATATTCCATTTAAAATGTGCAAAAGATTATTGATTTAAAATGTGAATATAACTTTGACGCTAAAGGTTGGCAACGTCTCTGCAATCCCCCGGGTTAATTATAAAAATACAACAATTTTGAGGATTTTATCGCGGTTTTATATTATAATTTTCTATCGACATTTCAAAGACTTTGTGAGTCTGCCCCGTGACGTGAAACGCCGGGAGAATACTATAATTATAAAACCGCGATGAGATCCGCAAAATAGTTAAATTTTATGTCTAACACTCACGTGAACATATAAGATTGTTTTAAATCATTAAAACTATATTTTTTACCTGACTACGCGCGTGGCAGCCCTATCCCAGGTTCCGTAATGGATTAATTGTCGAATCGCTCGCTCGGGATCTGAACGGGTTGCGTTTAATTTGTTGGCTTGTAATGAACGATGCTGACGAATGGATAACACCTACTTTGTGGAAAGTGAAATGTGTTTACTGCGGGAAACGGGCACTGTAAAACATTTGCGGTTTCCGGTGAGACGGAAATGGAGGGTTTACACGAATAGTCAAGTAAGAGTTGTATTTAAGGCAATGTACAGTATTTTTCGTTAGGGAATTATGATTTTTGGGACAACTAGGGTCGACATGTCAACGTGGTCTTCATTTAATTAACTTTGCTTCCTAACTTTATTTTTGAAAACAATTAAGACCCATCAATGACCATCAACAAATAACGTTTTAGATGCAATATAATAATGCAATATAATGTTCAAATAAAAAAATACATTTAAAATACTACTAAGATTATTTAAGGATGTTCTAATAATTATAATTTATTTCGAAGAAAATTTACCAAGAAACAATCAAGAGAGGAGAATAAATTGATGCCAACATTTCGTAACTTCTTCACAGTTGCATCAATCATTCTTTCACCAATTTAATGTGCACCCATCAAATACAATTTCGCCACGGCGTCATATTCAAAATTATACCGCCATTTTTCAACATGGCGTCAAATATTTATAGCTGGTATATTTAAAATTAACAGCGATATTTTAATTCGAAGCAACGGGTTTTATTGATATTGTCATAAATAAGATTTATTTTAATACCATACATCACAAAACGTAGGATTTCGTCAGTTAACATTAATCTTTCTAGATGGATTAAATTTAATTGTAATTTAGAGTTTGCCTGCGGCTTAATTCGATTAGATTAAGTTCGACAATGTTTTCATAAATCTGTATTTATTGCATTCCACTTCATATATATTTTTTATGGGAAAATGCCGTTTATAAATATGTAGGTCATCTGAAGTGGTCTTTACGAAATAATAGGTAACCTATCGGAATTTTTAGTGCGAGCAGTGGTTAAAACAATGGAAATCGAAAGGCAGATGATGATTATTTTGGTCTTTGACAATCTAATTCCTTGTAATAATGTCATATAACATAACTCTACAAATCAGTTTTCTGTTCCGCAATGACAGACGAGTCGTTTATTTCCGAACCGCACAACTGTATTATTACTCCTTCGCTTTAATAAAAAAAAGTGTTAAATATTTAACAACTCTGAAAAATAATTCGAAATCTTCATTATCCTGGTAATTGAAGTGATAAAAGAAGAATTCCTGATAATACTAAAACAGTACATCGAAGTAATTTAAATAGTAATAAAATAACGT
>NW_023593862.1:0-19022 GCF_014839805.1 Manduca sexta
GATTGGTAACTTCACACACCCTCAAAATTCTTATAGAGAACTTCTCAGGTATGCAGGTTTCCTGTAATATTTTTCCTTCACCGTTAAACCAAGCGATAGTTCACAAAGAATACACACATCATTTTAAAAGTCACAAGTGTGTGCCCTTGGGTTTTGAACCCGGCGGACATTCGTTTTGGCAGTCCTTTCCTCACTCCAACTAGGCTATCGCCGGCCGATATTTCTTTTACTTTTTCTTAAAACGTTATAACAATAGTTATGTAATTAGAGATCTGAAAATTCTTTATCAGATAATGTAAAACTAAAAGCCATATATTGTTTTGAGGTAACGTAATCTGATAATCACATTATTTAACATTGCAAGAGATAATAAGAATGAGTCATGATGCATGTGGATACAATCAACAAGGAATATAGTTGAACACGTGCAAAACTGCAAGTCATTTACACGATAATTTTTTAATGTAAAATAAACCCTGCTTTGTACATCTACACTTAGTTATAAGGGACACGAATAGATATGCTTGGGCGAGGATTTGTTGCTAACTCTGTGCCAATTCTAGGACTTTAAAAGGCAATTATAGGACAACCTGATTCTGTAAATACCATACTAGACATGAATGCCATAACAATGACATTGGTGAAAGCCAACCTGATCGTGAGGAATGGGTTCCGGTTATACGGAGTGCTCTCAAACTGGGGTATCAACGATAACCCTAATTGCATAGCGCGTTATTGGTTATTTCGTCTGAGAAGCAAAAACACGTTTGGTTTTCTGATTATTTGAATTTCGAATTTAGAAAAATAAAATGATTTTATAGGTATCAAAGAACCTTTGCAGTGGCAACACTAATTAATAAGGTTAGTAAGTAAATGTTTGCGCGAATGTTAAACATTAAAATAAAACTATTTTACGGATTTTATCGTGTTTTTTTATATTATAATTTAGACTTCAAGACTCATTCTGCGTAGATCGGACCACCAACAGCTAAAAATAAAATGAAAATAAAATGTTGAATAATTGTAAAATGTAGGTAGATTTGTAATTTTGACTTTGCGGGTGACTAACACCTCAGACCGTCCCGTGACCACGAAGGCTGCAAAGTCATATCAACACGTCGGGAGATAATAACAATATAAAAAAATCGCGATAAAATCCGTAAAATAGTTTTATTTTAAATGTAAACCAATCGTAAAGATATCTTTCACTCACAAAATGTTGTTTACTTTGTACCCAATATATCTTTATAAGCTAAGCACATCACACCTTTATCCCCGAAAGCATAGGCAGAGGTGCAGCTAGGGCACCCACTTTTCATAATATAATTTCCATCCCATGATGTAATAGCGAGCAAGCCTATCGCTATATCGGGCAAAAATTCCAGAATCCAGACTCATATGAGCAAAAACGCAATAACACTACCCGACCCGGGGTTCCGAACGCGGGAGCTCAGAGCGCTGTCATACCGCGCACGCAATACTACTATTCCACCGAAGTAGTCAACCATAACACATATTTTTTCATGTTTTTGAAACTTCTTTCGTCATTATTAAATAATACCTAATCATTATTAGTATGGTTGAAATTATATATTTATTTAAATAAAGAGTTGTATGTAAAGTGTTGTTTCGTTTTAGTTAATTATTCATTTATTTGTAGGTAATTTAAATAAGATCATTAGAAGTGTTAGTGATACCTCTAGTTTTTTCACACAGTTAAATTCATTTAGATCGCTCAGCACAGGCGAAAAATTAGAAGACAATAATCATAAAACTCGCAATAACTTACCACTCTCCTGAACAGCAAGTTACTGGGCCTGTAGTCACCGTGCGTCAACACCACAACACTTAGAGGCATTTTGTACTTAGCAAATTCTTCGGAAGCATTCTCCGTGGTGAGAAGTCGCGCCAGCTTGTCGCGAGTTGTCTCGTCGTCCACTACACTCAAGGCCCCGCCAATTATCTTCTCCCACACTTTCAAGGAGCTCTCGTCTTCCGGAGCATCATATTTGTGCATTAATCTTTTAGTAGCTTCCTCATAATCTTCTGGATATTCATTCTTGTACGCGAACGACAACGCATGGAAACGCGCCATCGCCGTCACAGAGCTCGCGGCATGCTCCCAATCCACAGATTGTAGTCTGTCGTAAGCTCCAAACCCTCGTATGGTCAGATCTTCCAGCAGTATCGTCTCGGAGCCTAATTCAGCCGTGCATCCGTAAAATTTCGGGAAAACAAACCTGTATTTCTGTGGTATGTCATGTTTCTCTTGCAATTCGTGGAATACTTTCTGTATTTTGGTGTAAATGTATTGCTCTGTGCTGTAGAGGTTTTCGGCGTTCATGACCGCTCTCATCTTTTCGCCGATGATGGCGACTTTACCGAATAGTTTGAGTGCCTGTCCATTCTGCGGCACGGTGACGGTGTAGAGCGCGGAGGTGTAGTTGGCGCCGCCGCTGGTGATCGCTTTCACGTGGACGTCCGCGCCGCCGAACGCTTTGTGGAGGAGGTCACGGAGGATAGTTTCTGCGTCCGGCATGGCTGACGAGCGAGCTGCGACTGCCGGCTAGCGACTACACCGCTCGTAACACTCGGTGACACTACGCTATCTCACGCTTGTTTAGATAATTCTAGTTTATCTCGTTAGTATGAATGAGTGCGAAATAAATGTCGACGGAATTATTTATAAACATTTCGGTGGACACGTTTTTGAGTGCTTTAATACATCTGTTACTGTATAGTTACGCGCGTTGCAGACCATATTTGAGGTTAGTCTGTCTTAGCTCCATACGAAGGTATTATTTCCTACTTGCATGCAGTTTGTGTAAGCTTAGTACAACTATGAGTAATTTCCTCAGCCTTACAATCTGAACTGAACGATCTTAGTATAGTTTTCGATTTATAACCCGCATTACGTTGTAGGTACATATTAAATATAAATGAATTATATATTGTCTTCTGTTTAGCACGAGGTTCCTCTACTATTAACAGTGTTGTTTAAGCTATTATGTTATTTTTCTTTAGTTGTTTCAAACATTTTCTCATGACGTGTATATTGTTTTATTCATTTCATAATAAATATGCCAATAAAATTGTTGATTCCGTGCATGTCCTAAAGTACCTACGCATAATGTTTTTAGCAACCAACACTATGTTTTGGTAGTTGAAATTTTTCAGACGGACCGTTATGAGTTTTTAAAGTAATTGTTCGTAAATATTTGCAATATATTTCCGTCTGCGATTCGTGCGCCATAACGGTATAAAACAAATGCTCAAGGCCGTTTTCTCGTGGGAGGGCAATTAGAAGACTCATGGATGTGTCGCCGACTTTAAGCGAAAGGAATCGAGATTACCAAGGAATGACTTGTCATTACATTATTCATTGTAACCTATAAACATTCGATTTCATAAATCACCACCGCCTTTCTGGAAAGCACGTTCCATCTGAGAAGAACGGGCAAGAAACTCCAGCGTTGCTCTTTACAAAATTAGTTCAAGATGATAATATGTAGAGTGCATTTATAAAAAAGTATCTCCAAAAAGCTCTCCATTCGAAACTCAATTTAAAATCGACTTAAATTATTTAGCTTTTGTACTGTCATGCATATTGCTTGTGTATATTCTCTAGGCGTAGTAAAATACAAACATATGTCATGCCTTTATCCCTGGAGGGGTAGGCAGAAGCACAACTAGTGCAGCCATTTTTCGCCGTGTGTATTCTATTCCATGATAAGATAGGAGAACCCAATCGCCATATCAGACACTAATTTCAGATTTTCGGCAAATACTGAGTAGAAAAGTCAGTATCATTTTGCTCATGTATGTATGTAAATTCTGCGGATTTGCATTAGGCCAGCGTGGTGGATTAAGAGCTTAAATCTTCTCGGCAGTAAAGGAGACCCGTGCCCAGCAGTCATGGGAGAGTATACATCATTATTTTTAGTATATTACAAAGCCGAAATTAGTTTGCCGAGAATCAGTAGCACAATCCATTGCACAAGTTTTAAGATAATATTTTATATTTTGTATCTAAAACATATTAATCTAAAACATATTACCTTTTGTATTAATAAAATTTCGGCGCATGTCGGTCGCTCACTAATACCTACTACTACAGCCGACCGGTACAAGCACACCCTTCCGCACCCTGCGGCCCCGCACACGTCCCGGTCGCTCCCTGCGGCGGCACGGGCGGCGGTTCTAATTATTTTGTATTTTTATGTGATCTTTTACATCAAAATCTAATTTGGGTGTTTCGCCTTTATGGTATACAAAAATTAATCTCGTATGATACAGAGCTGGTATTATTATTTTATATATGTCGTTAGAAGATTTACCGGTGGCGGCATTTTACTGATATAATTATGTACTTATGCTGAGAGACATAATATGTAATTGTACGTGGTTATCATAAAATGTTGTGGTGTAAAACAAATAAATTATAATCAATAATAAAATTATAAACACGTATATCCTTGAGATTTCAAGATAAGATAACATAAATTTTATTTAATACACGACACAAACAGATTGGAGCCATTTGTTAATATTATTAAGTACCTAACGTAGCGAAGCGCGAACCATGTCAGATCACGAGCAAATACTAATCGAGCTACTAAACAAGATAATCGCCGAGCAAGCGCTCGTCGCTCCTCGAGTGAAGATACACCCGATCAGCAGCGGCGGAGCCAACTTCACCACCAGCTGTTCCAGGCAACCATCAGCCTCGGAGACAATGAGCTGAAACTGTTCGCAAAAGTGGCAGCTGTCGGAGAAAAATTCAGACAACAACTTCCAGATTTCCGATTGTTTGAAACAGAAAATGATTTTTACACCAAACTTATGAAAATATACGAAAACCTTCAAGAGAAGCACAATGTACCGCAAGACAAACGGTTTGTAGCGCCGAAGTGTTACGGATGCAGCGGCAAGCTGTATGAAGAAGTCATTGTTTTGGAGGACTTGTCGGCACAAGGGTTCACAGTGTACGACAGGATGAAGTCGGTCGATTGGGACTACGCCTCCAAGGCTGTGGAAGAAATCGCTAAGTTCCACGCCCTATCTTTCGCATTTGAGAATGAAAATAAAGAAGAATTTGACAAATACTTGTCAGAATTAACATTTAAGTGGGATTCAGAGAATCCACAGTTCGACGAAATAATTCAAAAGGGACTCAGCGTTGTTAAGGAAGAAAATAGAAGTAGACTAGAAGCGTTTTTAGCTACCTTTTCGTGGAAGAGTTTCGATGAAATATCTAAACCAGCAAAATTTACTGTACTAGCACATTGCGACAACAGAGTTAGCAACCAAATGTACAAAGTACACGAGGTGAGTACATAATATCAACCAATAAGGATAACAAGTAGTTTTTACTATAATTCTTAGAATTTTCCAGATCTTGCGACGGTAAGATCCCCGACTTGCCTGATTTTAGAATCAAAAGTTACAAGCAAAAAGCGTATTATCTCTTTAAAATATATTTCTATACAAAATTATAACATGTCCGTAATAACTGACATTTTTTAATCATATTTTCACTTGTCGGCATGTAGTTTTTCTAATTGGTACTTTTATTATTTACAGGACGGTCGAGTAGAGGTCAAAATTGTGGATTATCAGACCATCCGAGGAGCGTCTCCGGCCCTCGACTTGCTGTACTTCATCTTCTCTGGCACGGATGAAAAGTTCCGCGCGGAGCACTACGACAGACTCCTCGACCACTACTACAATGAGCTCAGCCTTGCCATGAAGCGCCTGGGCCTCAACCCTGATGAGATCTATTCGAGGGAGGACTTCAATTTTGAATACCAAACAGTGAGTGACATTAATTAGGTCAAATCTCAATAGTTAAGTTTTAGTAAATGGACACACACACATTGAGTGATTGTGCCACATTATTAAAGGCAAGCGCAAGTCAAGGTATCTTCTCGCTGCCGGCCGTAGTTGCTTCCATGGTCGGCAGCCCGGAGGCCTGGCGTGCGGTGGCCCACTTCTGTGAGGTGGTCCTCCCATCTTTCGGTTGACCCCCGGGATGGACGGCAGTGTGCTGTTGGCCTCACACTGCCGTAGACGCCGAGGGCGTCCTTCGGTGCGCGGGGGCTTCTGAGTACCCCCCCTCCCCCCCTATAGGACGGGCCGCAAGGCGGCACCGCGCAGGGGCGGCTGCGGTCGCAGACTAGACACTTCAACGTCAGAGGAAGCCCGCAGCCGTCCCTAATGCGCCGAAGAGGGCCACCGCGGAGTTTTAGCTGGTAGGCCGTGCATAGGTTAAGTTGTATATAAGGTTAGGGACTCGGCCCGGCGCTCGCCTGAAGGTCACCATCAAATCCGGGCGGCTCAACGCCGGGCCGTAGGGCACGGTTACCCCAGCATAACCGCTCAGTCGCCCCCCACGAAGGCTGGGCGGTAGTAATAAGGCACTTTCTCCGCGAAAACAAAAAAAAAAAGTCAAGGTATGTAAGAATCGAACTGAACACGAGTATGCCTCTACCACAAGACATCACATAAGAGGTCCGCGTACGTTTTTTTTATTGCCTGCGAAGACTGACGAGCTAACGGTCCACCTGATGGTAAGTGGTTATCGTGGCCCATACACTTCAGCAATGTCAGGGCCTTAGTTTCACGTGTCACTTTTCCATATTTAGATGTATAATACCAGCCTTGTATGCGGGCCTCCAAATAAGAGAGTTTAGACCTTAGTCCGTCAAAATAGCTTTATGCAGTTTGGAAGGCTTCCCATACCTCTGAGGGTCGTTTTGAAGAATTTTATGTAGGTTTCCTCACGATGTTGTACTTCACCGTTGAAGCAAACAACAATTGATGAACAATACAGACATAACTTCTGAAAGTCAGATTTGTGTGCCTCGGGTATTGAACCTGCGGACATCCATCTCTGTAAACCAATCTATTCCCAACTAGACTATAGTGAACTTTACTTCCGATTATATATAAATAAATATATCAGCCCTGTAATATACTGTCCCGCTGTTGGGCACGGGCCTTCTCTACTACTGAGAGGGATTGGGCCTTAGTCCACCACGCTGGCCTAGTGCGGATTGGTAGACTTCACACCCCCTCGAAAATTCCAATAGAGAATTTCTCAGGTATGCAGGTTTCCTCACGATGTTTTCCTTCACCTTTAAAGCAAGCGATAATTCACAAAGAATACACACATATTTTTTTTAGAAAAGTCAGAGGTGTGTGCCCTTGGGATTTGAACCTGCGGACATTCGTCTCGGCAGTCCGTTCCACAACCAACTAGGCTATCGCCGCTTACTTGCGATTACCCTAATGATAATTATAATTAAGATTGTCTATATAAACATATTTAAGTTTCTTTGTTGTTATATTCTATTACGTTATCAGTCAATTATAAAACCTTTCTATAGCCATTTTAAATATACATTAGAATATTTTTGAATTAAGAATTTAATTTCAAAATTAACGTATACAAAATTTCTTCCAGAAACTTCCATTCGGGTTGAGCTTGGCTGTTATTACGCTGCCATTGGTGACCATAGATGAGGAAAATGCTCCCAAAGTGGACAAAGACTTGGATATAAACAACTTTGTGTTGGATAATACCAGCGATGTCTTCTCAGAGCGACTTAATGGTGTTGTCAATGACTTTCTTCGATGGGGATTCCTATGATACCTTCAACTAAATGAAAAAAACAGATTTTCACCCACGAGCGGGGGGCGGCAGCACGATAACAATGTTTATTTCCTTATTGGTTGTTATAAGTAGCACGACTATTAGCGCTACTAAGTAGCAAAAATGTACAACTCAAACACTCCCGCGCTCGCGAAAAATAATTTATCCTATGTAAATACGCGTGGCGGCAAAGAAAGCGAGCGCCTCGCCGGCGCAGGCATGGGATATTTCATTCAGCGGGTATTTTTTGCATGATTCGGGTGTGTCTCGGTGTATGTACATTGTTGTAATACTTTTTAAATTATATGTAATATTTTTTATATTATGTTTTATTATAGTTATATGTTAAGTTTGCGCGTGTTGGCTCTTCATTTAAGAACCCTGTCCATATCATTAACGTTGTTCTAAATTCTTATGACAATTTAGGTATATGAACCCTAAATTCCAGGGAGGGATCATGGGCTTAGCTAGGATGGGGAGCAAGGGTGGGACGTCTTTGGCCACCCTAGAAAAAGCCTTGGGCTTACGTAGACTGTGGTGCAGGCGTTTCGTATTTTTTTATCTCTCGCCCGCTGCGCCAACTGGGGAAATGGTAGGATTCCCATGTTCAGCAACCTTTTTCTGTGTGAGTTCTTTATGGTAATAATAAAATACACTTGAGTTTGTGGGATAGGAATTTGTCTCCTATACGGTGATGCTTTACCCTAAAACACCATATTTTAACATAGACAGGTACGAAGTAGAAATAATTAAGGTACCTACCATTAAATGCGTGAGTATGTGTACCAAATATATGTATTATTTTAGTTATTTTGATAAATAATTATTGTTTATTCGTATTAGATTTTACCTAATTTAATGTCACGAAACAAAAATCTGGCGGCAATTGATTCTTATAGGTAATATTATTTCCTTTTACTCATTTAGTTCATTGTACATGCTGTGAGTTGTGACAACTTGCAATTGGGGGTAGTTGAATAATTAATAGATTAATTTAAAAAAAGGTAGTTATATATCTAGAGAACGAGAAAATTTAAAAAATCCACATAATTATAATAAAGTTATAAAGCTTTGACATTTCGTGTAAGGGGTAGAAATAATATTTTAACCCATTTGCCATTGGAATGATTGGAATATTAGCCGGCTAACATGACAGCTACATGACATTACGCGTGTCACGGAAAAATAACCTTATTATGTAATAAATAAATAATAAGGTTATATTCCCGTGACACGCGTAATGTCATGTAACTGTCATGTTAGCGGGCTAACATGTCAAGCATTAAGTAGATAAATGGCAAACTATGACGTCAACGAGTGTCACCAGCCGTAATGATATGTGCGTGCGAAGGAGATAGCGTATTAATCTCACTGCGCCCTCACTTTTGCTCACAATAAAATAAATATGAATAAATGCTTAATTTTTAACCAATTTTGATTTTGTAGTATTTTTTGTTACAGATAAAATAATGTTCGCAATCAAACATAAGAAAGTTACGAATTAAAACAACATCAAGAGCGAATTCCAAAGTTTCAAGTAAATTTTATTTGACAGTTATCTTATGAAACAATGGTATTGAACGGCTAATGTACATACTAGAAAGTACTAATTTTATAACCTTTTATTTGGGAGCAAAGATTAAAGCGTGCCTTTTGTGTGAAGTCGTGATGAAGTAGTATGTGATCAGTATTTAGTCAGTAATTGTGAGTCTGGTCCTTAACATGTTATATAAAAACTTATTGTAACTTTTTGGACGAACAACACCTCAAACCGCGCCGTGACCATGAAGGTCGCAAACTCTACGAAACGCGATAAAATCCGCCAAAAGTAGTTTTATTTCGATATTTAACATTCGCGTAAACATACGAAATTATAATAATATATAATGAAAAAATACACTGATAACAAACATGTCAACGTCGATGACTTATCAAATGATGTGATATGATATACTACATCAATTTGATGCTAATATACTTATTACGTATTACTTATTAGGACAATACAGATAAGATTATACTTTTTATATAAACCTCGACATAATCAATATAGAACTAATTGCCTGTATTAAATCGTATTGTTGTTTCAGTCGCAGCACGAACCATGTCAGAACATGAACAAATACTTATCGAGCTACTGAACAAGATAATCGCTGAGCGAGCGCTCGACGCTCCTCGAGTGAAGATACAGCCCATCAGCAGCGGCGGAGCCAACTTCACCACCCAGCTGTTCCAGGCCGTCATCAGCCACGGAGACAATGAGCTGAAACTGTTCGCGAAAGTAGCAGCTGTCGGAGAAAAATTCAGAAAACAAATTGAAGGCTTTCGAATATTTGAAACTGAAAACGATTTTTACACAAAGCTTATGAAAATTTACGAAAACCTTCAAGAGAAGCACAATGTGCCGCAGGACAAGCGGTTTGTAGCGCCGAAGTGTTACGGATGCAGCAGCAAGCTGTATGAAGAAGTGCTCGTGTTGGAGGACTTGTCGGCACAAGGGTTCACAGTGTACGACAGGATGAAGTCGGTGGATTGGGACTACGCCTCCAAGGCTGTGGGAGGAAATCGCTAAGTTTCACGCTCTGTCTGTCGCATTTGAAAAGAAAACAAGGAAGAATTTAATGAATATGTGGGAGCTTTAATATTCTCATTGGATAAAGAGACTACTCAACATTTCATCGATATCATTAACAAGGGAGTTAATTTGATTAAGGAAGAAAATAGAAGTAGAGTAGAAGCATTTATAGCATCCGTTGGGACGTTGGATGACGATGATATGTTTAAACCGGTGAAACTGAAGGTACTAGCACATTGCGACAATAGAGTTAGCAACCAAATGTACAAAGTACACGAGGTGAGTACACACTACGATTCAAGCAATCAGAATAACATGCAGTTTTAATATAATTCTTAGAATTAGCAGTAATTAACAAACATGATCGATTTTATTCATATTATTAGCAAAGAAAAGAGATTAAGTAACATTTATACACTACAACTATTAAACTGCATTATAATGTCAGGTTTCATCATACGTTTATTTTTGAATTAACGTGTCAGGTAATGTTAGGAGTTTGCGACAGAACACATAATTTCACAGCCCGAGCTAGCTACTTGGCCGCTCCGGGCAAAAATAATAGTCACTAGTCACTACCCTTTACATTAACACCATATAACTTATGCTAAAAGGTAATTTCTTTGTTTTTCAAAGAAAATACCCTTTTGTCAGGCTGCTAAATATGGTAATTTAAAAAAATATATTTTCTATCCGTCCATTTTCCTGATTTAGGTATTTGCCCGCCTGTTCCATCCCCCATTAGATAGGGCCCGGATTAATTGAAAATGACTTTAGTATGTAATTTTCAGGATGGAGGCGTGGAGGTAAAAATTATAGACTATCAAACTATTCGGGGAGCCTCACCGGTCGTCGATCTGCTGTACTTCATATTCTCCGGCACCGACAAGAAGTTCCGCGACCAGTACTACGAACAGCTCCTGGACCACTACTACAAGGAGCTCAGTCTAGCCATGAAGAGACTGGCTCTCAACCCTGATGAGATCTATTCGAGGGAGGACTTCGACTTTGAATATAAAACGGTGAGTTACAAAAAATTGGTGAAATTTTATAAAGCAGTGCTATGAAGGTATCAGTCACGGAAAGAAACACGATACGGACTACTATCCCCATTACAGCGTATCATACGTGTGCAACGTTTGTATTGAATATAGCATCGTGGCGTGCCATACACGGTGCATGTTGCGCCAGCGACAAAATATTCTCGTCGAAAATTGTTGACAATTGTTTACACTCAAATTAGCAACGAGAAAAGTTAACTGAGATACATAAAACAAGAAACGATAGCTGAAATCATCTCAGGAAATTATAGTTAGAAATAAGTATCGATATTGCTTTAATGGTAGTCCAAAAGGTTGTAAAATAGTATGCCCCTAATCTTCAACTGGATTTGACAGTTTGAATAGCAACGCATCATTAAAATAACACTTATATTTCGATGAACCACATATCTTTTTATTATTGATATTTTTTATCACGTCACCATTCAAACAGACAAACGGCCCAACGGAAGAACAGCGTTGGCTTCACTGCCAGCATATTTCTCACTAGCAGCCTTTTCTGCAACAAACATTAAATGCCTTTTGACTGTTTCGTTTGTTTGTTAGAAGTATGCATCTTGCTTTAATTGCAAATAAATGTAATTTCTATCTTTCTGTCTTCTTTCTTCATTCGTATGTTTTAAAGATATTTTAATCCATTTTAACACGTCGATTTATTTTCGTCGTATAAGCATATGAAATTAAATAAGGTAATGACTTCCTCGATGGCAGTTCTATTACGGTATGATTGCAGTGCTGAGGTCTCGGGTTCGATCCCCGGGTCGGGCAAAGTGATATTGGGTTTTTCTTCTTACTATCAGCCCGCAGTCATACACGCGGGCGTACGTGGTTGCACTGGTTGCGCCTCTGCCTACCCCTTTGGAGATATAAGGCGTGAGTATGTATGTGTCTAATAAGCTAATAAAATTTTCAGAAACTTCCATCCGGGCTGCCTCTGGCGATGGTAATGTTGCCGCTGATCACCATAGACGAGGAGAACGCCCCCAAAGTGGACAAGGAGTTAAACATGCAAAGCTTCGCGGTGAACAACACGAGCGACATCCTCCGCGAGAGAATCAACGGAGTTGTCGACGACTTTATACGCTGGGGACTTGTGTAAAAACATTAACATATCGAGGATCGCCAGATGTTATCGGTGGCGCCACGGGAGTTTGAGTAATTACATGTGCCGCGTGCGCAGCTACTCATAATGTTTGACTGTCGTTTAGAACACGTATTTTTTGTTTTCTCTTGTGGATATTATTATTATTATTTAATTATAATATTATGTGTTATATTTAATAAATAGATAATCGTAATACAAATGAATGCTTATGACAAAGAATCGGCAAATACCCTTCTATCCATCCTGAAGACATTGACTTTACTGTGCCAAGTCCATTACTTCCAGTACAACTATACCTGTTGCAATTATTCTAACGGTTTTGACTTTCCGCCGCATTAAAACAAAAATTCTATATACAAAAATATAGAAATAAGCTTTTATTTAAATACTCTACAAAAATTTTATATACTTTAATTTAACAAAACTTTGTTTTAAACCATGTAAAAATAAAAGCTTTTATTTTAACATGACGCTACGTTTGTTAGCCTGGTAAAAGTTGGCTTATACAAACGCATGAGAATTTGGGCTAGCGCTTTAGGCGCTCGCTACGCCTCAAAATAAGGCGCCCAGGCTGAGGGCAACCCACTTACCGGTTACGAGCCTCAGCTCAGGACGGTCACTGTAAGAGGACGACACATTAATGATTAGGCGCGTAGTCGTAGCAAACTAACAATCTAACCATTACCTTATGCGTCGCCACGCGGGTCGGTACTGCTAGAAGGGTCGGGAAGACGGGGAACGTGGCGAGGTCCTCGGCTGCGAGGACAGAACCGCGGTCTTGTGGAGTGTAAGAGTTTCAGGAACGCGTTTTTACGACGAACAGTCAAAATAGGGGACCGTCCTGTGCAGTGGCGAAGGGTGAAATTTTTCAAAAGGTAACCCGGTGTAAAAAAAAATTGGCGTCAGTTAAGATAACGGGGGCAATTCATCGGAAAACAAAAACTAAGACAACGGATTAGTCTTGATTCGAAATCAACAAACGTTAACATACCTACTAAATTACCTATTATGCGTAAATAATTGAAACATTCATAAAATCGAACAATAAACGTAGATAATTCTTCTTCCATTAATCACAAATATAAGTAAAAATGAAACTGTAAATGTAATAGAAATAGGTATCACGATCGCCAAACAGACCAACAGTTTAAGTCTACCCACACGATAAACTTATATAATTATCAATTTAAATTATAATCAAGAAACGTTATTCGTTAACTATTACTTGTATCGTGGTGCTATTTTAAATTCAGTAAAATATAATGTTTATTTTCTTCTAACAAACATTTTGTGTCTAAATTCAAAAACTTTCAGATCTACTTCAAATATTTTACCATCTAAATAGTAATATGTGAAATCACAGAATAATAATATACTTACGTAAAGGTAGACATTAAACTGATCACAGGTAGTTATTTCCATTATAATACACATTTATTTTTATAGTTTATAAATAAACAAAGCTAACTACATATCACATAACTATCAAAGCAAACTAAATATCACATAACTATCAAAAAATAAAATAAATATGACAATTTACAAACACCGAAACTTGGTAGCATAATAAATTATGACGTTTCAACGTTTGATGGACGTAAAAAGTGACAACTATACATAGTCGGTTAACGTGAAGCCGAACTGGCTCGGGTTCCCTTTGCCCATATCTTCCGCACGATTCCGACAAACACTAGCATAGAAAGTCATAGAAAGTGCTGCCATCTATATTAAAAAACATACTACGACATTAAGCCGCTTGACAGCGGGTTACCTTGCGCCTGTGGTGTCACAATTTAACTTAGGTAGGTAACGGAATTTCTGGGGAACTAAATACGAGGTGCGCCATCTAACGTTATTTTAAATGAGTAATCGATAACGATTAAATTAATAAACATCGGGCTACTGCCCGATAGATGTCATTAATTAGTGATAATTATTAATAAGTTAAGCTATTATAATTATTATTGTCCAGTCTGATATGTTGTAATTTTAAATTTACCTATAAAATATATTGTTTAGTTTCACCGAAAACCTAAAAGGAAGCCGGTGGGAATCGGCTTGTATGGACGCTTCGCCACTGGTCCTGTGTTTGATTTTTGTACATTATTCTATATGTAATGGTTAATAATACGAAAAAGAAAACCTCCCTGCGAAAACTGCATTCAAATTGGTTAGAAAATGAGCCAGTAATGCATATTTCAAATATTACTATGTTCCGAAGTGGGCGCGATGTGGGGATATCGCTTCATCCCTTTCTTTCGCACGCGTCGTAATGCCCGATGACGTCACACGTGGGTATTGCGCCTCATTTCTGTTTCTCATTACTTACCCCTTCTAACGAAATTGAAAGACTTATAACTTCTTGATTTTTTACCGGATTTAAATAATTCTTTCTGTGTTGTAATTTATATAACGTAAATATTTGATAATAATAAAGAACAAAAATGAGTCCGGCCTCCTATTTTATAGTTCATTGTGTTTGTCAGAACTGAATGCCGCCGTCTCCATTCAGCGCGGTTGAGAATGGACTATAGACCGAATTTTGCCAAGTTAATTTATTTGCATGATTGACTGCCTGATCGAAGTAGCATCTATTGGCCATGCGCATAAAGTGCCTGATGGTCGGCATATCGGTGCCCACGTGGAGGTTGCGCTTACGAATGTACGACGGGGTACCGAGTGCGAGTCTTAGAAATTTGTTCTGCAAGTCCTGCAGACGCTGAAGTCGAGCAGACGGAATATGAGTAAACGCGGGCGACGCGTGTGTCATAATTGGCCTAACTTACGTGGTAAAGATCCGAATCATGGTACGGGTGAACATTTTACTGCTTTCGACATTAATATTAACTTCAACAAGATGGTCGTGGCCTACGGGAATGTTCGTGAGAGATCAGTGAGACTTTAGACTGGAGGTTAACACTTTCGCTTTCCCATCGTCATCAAATTATGGGTTCAAATTATTCGGACGATTAAGCAGAGGAATGGGGCCACATTGGTTCTATTCAGCTAAGGACATAGCTTCCAAAAGACCTGTAGGGTCGGTTCCGATAAATGATTATTCCGTCTCGAATCGACGATATCTTGAACGCGACGTTTGGCCTCTCGATGAGGGATCGCGCAAGACGTCGTCGTTATGAGGTGGGATCAGTCGCACAGGCTTTAAGTGAAGCATTGCACCTCACCACACACCTTATGTCGCTGGGACGTTGAATAAAAACTTACAGCGAATTTTACTTTATTTACAAGTTAATCTCACGACAAGCTTTTATCTCTACACAGTATAAAACAAAGTTTGATTCACATAAAAGTTTATTCCATATTTTTAGGAATTAAACTTAAACTTTATTAATAAGACAATTAATAACCGAAGGAATAATGGAAAAACAGCTGCACTGAAAGTGATGGTCATGTTACTAAAAAGTCTTATTGTAGTTAGTTGTACAATTATTTCTAATATATAAATGTATTATACTTTTACATTGTTTTTAATATATGTCGTGTATCTTAGGTTGGTTGGGCTTGGTTTTTCATAATTCCTTCTGTGTTATAGTTTATACAACATAAATCTATATACTATTATATAAAGCTGAAGAGTTTGTTTGTTTGAACGCGCTAATCTCAGGAACTACCGGTCCAAACTGAAAAATTCTTTTTGCGTTGGATAGCTCTTTGTTCGTGGAGTGCTACAGGCTATATATCATCACGCTATACTCAATAGGAGCGGAGCAGTAATGGCTAATCTCAGGAACTACCGGTTCGAACAGAAACATTCTTTTTGTATTGGATAGCTTTTTGTTCCTGGAGTGCTATAGGCTATATATCATCACGCTATGACCAATAGGAGCGGAGCAGTAATGAAACATGTTGCAAAAACGGGGAAAATTTATAAGTTTTGAGAGCTTCCGTTGCGTGCGCTGCGTAAACGGTTAAAGTTATGCAATAATGATGTATGACGTGATTGTTCCTCTTAAAAAGTTCTACAAAAATATATTATAAAACAAAGTCCCCCGCTGCATCCGTCTGCCTGAACGTGTAAAACTCAAAAACTACCCGACGTATTAAGATGAAATTTGGTATTGAGACCGTTTGTGACCCTGGGAAGAACATAGGCTCCCGGGAAAATATATAGCGTGACTTTAATAACGGAAATCTTTCGCCCGAAAAACTTTATAACGCAAGCGGAGCCGCGGGCAAAAGCTAGTATTTAATAACTATATACATTCTGCCTTTATTGTTTTAATGTCACACCTCATGTCTCAGGATGGCGAGCGCAGTGGAATACCAAACAATACTTTGTAATACAAGGTGTTGTGGTGTCTCTACTGTTTATGGGAGGTCATATCGTTTACTATCAGGCGAACGGCAAGCTCGTCTCGTCATTCAAAGCAATAAAAATAAAAATAAACGAAATGCTTTTTTAAATGTTTGATACTATAATTATTTAAAAAAATGTAATTAAGATTCAGTAGCACGATTAGACCCGAATAATTCGAACCCAGCATCATCATTTTGATAGCCCCACAATCACAAAATTTCAGACCCATTAGACCAACAAAATTTCTGGGCATTACCATGGTAAAGGTAAATCAAGAAGACCGAAGTCTTGTCTTCTATGGTGGCCATCATGTTCTCCACTATACTATTGATGTAAGTTAAGACTTGATTCCGTTAACTCTTACTGTTCACTTGGGCAACAGTACACCATCACCTTAAGGGATTTCGCGCAAATGTCAGATTATTCGTATTTTTCTCAGCAAACCCTTTAATTGGATACCCATATTATTGGAGTGCGTAAAAAATAATCAGTCCGCTATCTTGGGCAGTCCGCCTTGGTGGATTTAGTGTAATGTCGTTTTAATTTATTATACTGTTGAGTATTCGGAATACGTAAGCTTGAGAATGATTCTGCATGAGTCAATGTTTATTACTACTTAAATATGATAAGATACATGATTTTATATAGTAGATATACACATATACACATACTTAATTAGATAGATCCATAAAAATAATAAACGGTAAATTATTTTTTGTATATTTTTTTTATTTTGTAATATTGTATAAATGTTACACTTATTTACAAAGGATAAAAAGTAAAATAAAATACTTACATAGCTCTGCTTGTCTTTTACTATAGACCCTATGGTCTATTCCTGATGTTTGTGGATTTTCATTGGTTTACCTTTATAAAGAACCAACACAAAGGATTAAAAATTTTATTTTTACAAATTTTATTTGTAATTTGTTCAATATAAGTCAAATCATATCATTACACTTAATTTCATCAATTCGGTCTTATCGTGCTATTTTTCTACTGTGCCCACTAGTAATTAAATTGTTTCTTGCATCATATTGCGACTGTTGTAATGTATATTAAAGTTGTGGATAATGTACATATTGTAGTACTTATTAATAGTAGTATGAGAAGAGCAAAAAATATTGCTAAGAATGTGACGGCGTTTAGCATTGCGTATCATCTGATTACACCGATTTGACACTTGTTTGAAGTAACTCCGATTTTCCTTCGACCTGTCTCCCCTACATTTATGGCAGGCACGGTTCCTACGTAAAGGCGGTGGCGATCAATGTGCAAGGGCCAGGCGCTTCCAAGGAGGAAGCAGCGACCGGTCCCTGCATGTTTCGGGGTGTTTCCACGGAAGCAGCGACCCTCTGTTTTGAATTGCCGGACGTTTCGTTAGAAGCAGCAACCAGCTTGTTGGTCTTAGATATACTCTCTTTCGACATTATGTAATATATGTGCGATTTCATTCCCCGTGGCGTCCCACCCTCCTGGAAGCCTGCAGATGGAGATAGCTCATTCGAGCATCAGGACCTATCATATGGAGTATAAGATCCAGGGTCCGTGATGCAGCGAGACTGCGTGGTGCGAGGGTGCTAATGCTAATTCACAGAAATGGCTCATAGATGTATTGGAATCAATTATTAAGATTAAATCTGTATAACATCGCATTAGTATCAACTGTTATGGTGTTATAATATATGTATAAATAATAAAGTAAATAAAATAAATAAATAAAATAAAACCACCCAAGCCAAAAGGTAGTACACATTTGATTACTGTTTATTTGCGACCATAGATTAGAGTGTACTTTTCGTATTAGGTCGGTTATTAAAATATATTGTGATGAGTTTGTTTGTAAGAGGCCCTTAACCTGTTATATACGACCTTATTGTAACTAACTAATATTAAAGATTGCATTGTAAGTTACCATACATGGAATGGAAAAAAGTTAAATGAACTGAAACTG
Organism: Manduca sexta; assembly: GCF_014839805.1. Classification (NCBI taxonomy): domain Eukaryota; kingdom Metazoa; phylum Arthropoda; class Insecta; order Lepidoptera; family Sphingidae; genus Manduca; species Manduca sexta. Next base: position 18,665 of record NW_023593862.1, read on the forward strand.
GCTACTAAAAAAATAACTAAAAGCCCCTAATTAAGACAATTATGTCTAGGGTACAATCTTACCGTAGCCGATGATGTAATGATGTCGTATGAATTGCATCAACTAGATACTATGTTAACTTTAATGCTATATTAAGAATCTACGTTAGGACAATACAGATAAGATAATATTTTTTATTTAAGCCACGCCACGCACATTATGGAAACAATTGTCAGTATTACATTGTATCGCAGCGCGAAACATGTCGGAACACGAACAAATTCTCATCGAGCTTCTGAACAAGATAGTGGCTGAGCAAGCGCTCGTCGCCCCTCAAGTGAAGATACAGCCCATCAGCAGCGGCGGAGCCAACTTCACC